>NW_007233302.1:110026-202792 GCF_000164805.1 Carlito syrichta | reverse complement strand
TTCGGGGAGATGAGGGCTCTTCATTTGGTTCAACCTGTCAGATTCTTGTTTTGGTTTAATTTTTACCTAGAAAACACACAGACTTTGGCATTTCATGCGTTGCCTTTATCTGCCTTCATGTGGAGGACATTCCTAATTCTAAGTGAACTCCTGGAAAGTTAGAAACTGAAAGAGAAACAGAAACAAACTCCTTGAGAAAGAGTTTCTCTCCTAAAGAAGTGTTTTTCACAGGGAGTAACTGGAATAGTCACTAACTCTTGCTTCTACAGGAAACAGCTTGCCCCGCTGCAGAGGGTGGGGCTCTCTCTTATTTCTCTAAACACTTTTGGAGGAAAAAAAAATCAGGCTCCAATGCCAGAAGACAACTTTAACCCTCAAATCCCAGAGCCCAAGGTCAACCAAAGGTCACACATGCATTAAGCCAGAAGGTTGGCAGGCTCTCTCTCCAGGCAGTGTGTGTCCCTGCTGAAATCCAGAGCTGAAACTGAGGCAGTGGAACAGGGCTTGCATGTTCTAAGTCTGAGGTACCTGTGATTTATGAAGTGGTGTGAGGTGGTGGTCAGGACATGAAGTTCAATATCACAAAAGACTCCTGCTCCCACGGTTGCCCCTCCTTCTTGAAACCTAATTTAGACCATATCAAAGTTTTTATAAAGGCATTCCTGATACCATTGTGCCGTAAATCCTGTCTGATCCAACCTTCAAATATTTATGTAAACTGAAATATGTCTGGAAATAAGTCAAAACAAAACAAATATGCCACACCATCTCATTCTAGCAGGTCTCTTCTTCTCTCATTTACATTCAAGTGTAAACCTCCTCTTCAACTGGCTCCCAACTGTTAGGGCTGGTTAATTAGTGATAATTGCAGAGACTATTTCTTTGAATGCACTGAGGGCCTTATGTCTTGCAACCAATTTAGCCTGGAGTTTTCAGCATGTGTGAAATGCGTTGGTAGCATTAAAAAAATCATTACAGATAAGTACAGTTGGTTTAGTCTCCTTATTACTTTACTCCACCAACAGTGTAGAAGTGTTCCCTTTTCACCACACCCTCTCCAGCAGCTGTTATTTTTGAGCCAATGTGTTCTTTAAGCTGTGAACACAGCCTCTGTCTTGACTCTGTCATTAGAGTGGTCTGTTTCTCCTCTGGATGGTTTTGGGCGAAGTGCTCTAACTCAGTTTCAGATGCAGTTTGCTAATGATAATTTGTGTCACTTGCAAGTTGTAGCAACATCAAGATCTCATGGCCTATCTTTTGGCTCGTGATACCGTTTAATTAGAGAGAGTTGAAGACGGGAAAAAATTTTAAAGTGACTGTGTCCTCATATTACTGTTCTGAAACCCACGGGAAAAGAGGAGGAAGCAGCCATTTGTGTTAAGAATGAAATACTCTTATACTCTTTGGAAGGTATGTTTGTAATCTTTTGATAACAGAATTAACATGGAAATTTACTTGTTTATAGTACAGTGGTTTGGGGTTTTTATTCATCCATCCAACATTTATTGAGCACTAACACTGTGCTGTGTTTAGAGAGAAGAGAATGTAGGAGTGAATGGGACATAAACCCTGCATTGAAGGGTTCACATTCACATACCGTGTCTTATTTGGGATTCACTGCCATCCAAGGAGGTAGGCGGGGCAGGTGTTCATTACCTTATTTTACAGACGAGAGCCAAGATGAGGTATCAAGGCTCTGACTCCATGCCTAGTCTTTCTTCCTGACCTCTTGAGTTCTCGATGATGGGAAATGAGACAAATACAAATAGGCTTGTGAAGGAAAAATGGCAGCTGTAGTAACAACCAGAGCTAGCTGAGAAATGCAGATATATAGGGAGGAGGCAGAATGAGAGTTCCTAAAGACAAGAACTTGTATGCTTCACACAGGAGGACACGTCTTTGCTATGAACTTCCCTCACTTAACCCTTTAATATCTTAAAATATCTGTTGTTAAGGCTATCTAAATTGCAGCTACTCAGAGCTGTTCTGGGAGGATTTCATGGAGGCTGTAAACTTGAACAGGTGGTTTAGGTGGTTTCCCTTGCCCATTTCAGCTCTGGCATGTCGCTCTGTCGTTCCCTTCTTCTTTCTGTAATAAGCTTTGTTTAAAAGAAAGAAAGAAAGAAAGAAAGAAACACCTCAAAATCAAAAAACCTTGAGCAGAACTTTGAAGAGATTGGGGTTTGAGTGAGTAGGACACTGAACATGAGGTGACAAAGATGACAAAATTACTTTCTTGTCTTGAGCAGAGAATTGGATCAAAGCAAGATATGTGGACAGCTTTTTTTTTTTTTTTTTTGAGTTGGAGTCTCACTCTGTCACCTAGGCTGGAGTGCAGTGGCATAATCAAGGCCACTCCAGCATTGACCTGCTAGACTCTGGCGGTCCTTCTGCCTCAGCCTTCCAAGTAGCTGGAACTACAGGTATATGCTACCACACCTGGCTAATTTTTTGATTTATTGTAGAGATAAGGTCTCACAATGTTGCCCAGGCTGGTCTCAGACCCAGGGACTCAGGCAATCCTCTTACCTTGGCCACCCAAAGTGCTGAGATTACAGGCTTGTGCCACCACACCTGGCCGTGGACAGCTTTAATCATGTTGGGTCAGAACAAAGATGAGTCTGAAGGTCATTAGGTTAAGTGACATAGCCAGGTATGAAAAAATAACACATGTTCTCACTTGCATGCCCCCTGACAATCAAGTTTGTGAACTCATCCTAGAAAATGTGCCATATTCCTCATTGCTGAATATCACTGTGGTCACTTTCAAAGTACTCCCCTTGGTAAGCTATGCACTAATGCCAGCACCTAGTCCACCGTCAAAGTACTCTTGGTACTCTTTTTCTGAAATGGCCACCAGAGCTGTCACCATATTACACTTGATGTCCTGAATATTATCAAAATGTCTTCCTTTGCATCTTTCTTTTATCTTCAGGTAAAGAAAAAAGTCATTGGGGGCCAGATTATGTGAGTAGGGAGGGTGTTCCAATACAGTTATTTGTTTACTGGCTAAAAACTCCCTCATAGTGCTGTGTGAGCAGGTGCATTGTTGTCTTGCAAGAGCTCCTTCAGGACCATTTTTCACACAGGTTTTTCATGTCAAGGTTTTTCAGTTAAAATTTTCCTGTTTCCCTATCAATGTTTATTTGGTCTGCTATGCTTCCCACAGTCAGCTGATGATTTTGATTTGACAAATTTTTGCAGTGTGCTTGTCAATTCTGCTCATTACTGTCCATCCCGACCTCTCTTCATCAGTGATGCTTTCTCTCCCCTCAGAAAAACATTTAATCCACTTGTACACTGCCATCTTCTTCCATGGCATTATCCCCATAAACTGGTACTAACATGTCCCTGATTGATTTCACTTCCACTCTTGCCAAGTTTAACAAGAAATTTAATGTTTATTCATAGCTTTAATTCAAACTCCAACATTTTTGTGATAGCACACAAAAACACGTGACAATAATGGGTGCCACTCAGCAAGATACTGACACACACCAACAGGAACACAACTGTGAGACACTGATATACCAAGGTTATGAAACCTTATGGATTTGTTTGTACAGTGCTGCCAACATGAGTGTATGGTGGCAAGTTCATGAACTTAATTGTAAGATCTCATATGTAGAAGCTAAAAAAGTTGACCTCCTGGAAGTAGAGAGTAGAATGGTGGTTACTAGAGGCTGGGAAGGGTAGTAGGGAGGGAGAGATAGCCAAAGGTTGGTTAACAGATATGAAAGTACAGCTACACAAGAGGAATAAGATTTAGTGTTCTATAGCACTACATGGTGAAATATAACTAACGATTTATTGTATATTTTCAAAACATTGTATATTTCCATATAGAAGAGCAGTTTTGGAATGCTCCCAACTCAAAGAAAGGATAACTATTTGAGGCGATGGATATGCTAATTATCTTGATTTGATCATTACACATTGTGTACATGTATCAAAATACCACACTATACCACATCAATGTGCACAATTAGTGTGTATCAAATAAAAGTAATAATAAGAGCAAAGGAAAAAAAAAGAGTGCTGTGGCAGAGTAACTGCAGAGATGGTAAGGGCTCTTTGATCAGAAGTAGGATGGGCTTCATGGGTCTGCGACCTGTGCAGTCACACAGAGCTACATCTTTTGGGCAGTGAGAAATGAAGCTATATAGGGAGGGACCCCTAAAGACAAGGACTCATAAGATTAGAGGGGCTCTGTTGTTGGTTTAATGCTTTACTGTTGCCGTCTTGGAATTCTGAACAAGGGGATTTGCATCTTCATTTTGTACTGAACTCTGCAAACATGTAGCTAATCTTGACCAGATATTTTATGCGATTGTTTATGCTACTTCAGTGTTGGAGTATTACAACCATATTAGTATTATTAAGTATTAGACCAGTATTGAAAATTAGTATTCGACCAATGATACTCTTGCTGTTATATATAGAATTGATTAGAGAAGAAAAGGGATAGAAGAGAGATGAGAGACGCATTTCTATTATGTGGCAATTGGTGTTGTTCCTTAGCTTGCCGAAACAACAAGAGGGAAAGAACTGTAAAAGTACTCAATTCTTGGCTGTGTCTAGTGCTAAAAAGCTCAAGCAGTGAGCCTCTGTTCAGGAAGAGGAGAAAAGCACTGAATTGATGTATTTGACCTATGCTTTTCTTGTGGGTTCAGTATCCAAAAATAAACAACGCCTTCCTATCCAGAAGCCCTGGAGTTTCAGAGGAATTAGGGGAGTTGTGTAGGAATGCAAGAGGTGTTTGGCCTAAGAGTTCTATGGAATTGATATTTAGATCAAAACACAAGAAGAGAAAATCTGAGGGATTTATTAAAAAATTGGGGATTTAAAGGATAGGGCAGATGCTGCTGCTTTATTTTGGATTAAATATGAACATTGCTTCAAGTTGGTAAATTTTCTTGGAGAAGGATTGGCTGCTGCTGCTCGTGCTGATGTTACATAAATAACAAGAAATTGCAACTGTCACAGTTTATACTGAGTGAGTGTTTACTGTGTGTTAGGTACTCAGCTAAGCACTTTTCAAGTAGTAACTCATTTAATTGTTTCAACAACCCTTTGAGGTAGGTACTAGTATTTTTATCCTAAGTTGACACACAAGGGAAAAGAGACATACAGAGTTGAAGAACTTAGCTCCAGGCTGCACAGTTGGCACGTGCAGGTGTTGAATTTGAACTGACAGTCTGGCTCTAGCATCCAATCTCTTATCTTAGCTGTTATGTCTCTCAGTGCTCTTTGGTTGGTGCTTCTCCCGTTAGATGAAAATACAAGAGAAGATCCCCACAAAAACGGAATTTAAAAAAAATTGTGTATTTATTCTTACATGTTTAAATTTCAGTCACCTTTAAAGTAATTTATGTTTGAGGCAATACACCTACCAAGATGCTTTTTCTACTGCTTAAAACAGTTTTTGAACTTGTCAATTTTGATACATTTGAATGCTTCTGCCATTTTTTGTTTCACGTCTTCCACATGGGCAAAACATTTCTCTTTGAGGACTTTTTTCATTTAAGGAAACAAACCAAAAAAAGTCACTTGAGGTGATATCAGGTGAATAGGGAGGGTGGCATTTTTGAACTCATTCATTTTGATGCCTTTTAGTGTTTCTGTCATTTTTTGTTTCACTGCTTCCACATTGGCAAAATGTTTCCCTTTGAGGACTTTTTTCTTCCAGGAAACAAAAAAATGTTGCTCTGGGAGAGATTGGGTAAATAGGGAGGGTGGGTACAGGGTTCATGCCATTTTCGGTAAAAAAAAAAAAAAAAATGAACAGTCAACACAGTGTGGGCAGGTTCGTTCGTAAATCATCCATCATAAAATGGGCAAATGTGTTGAAAGAATCTCCAAAAAAAAAAAAAATCACTGAAACTGAACACATCCTCTCACAACAATGCTAGCTAGGACACTGATGCTGATGGGTTCCTAGACCACTTGCTTAGGGGAGGAAGCCTGTATTGCCAGGGGCTGGCCCTCCAAAAAAAAATTCTTTTTTTTTTTTAGTCCCCATCGTATACATAAAAACATTTTCTCATGCTTTTAACTCTTGGAACTCTCTTTCTCATGCTTTGAACCTTTATCAACACTTGCCTATCCACTACTTCTAACCCAGATAGTGCAGGGAAGGCGGTCAATACTCATACATTTGGGCATTTACTGATGTGGACACCGGTAGTGGTGAGCACTTAGGCTCAAACTAAATGGAGAGCTGTGAGATGCTATAACTATGCTTCTCCCTATAAAGTTGCCAGTTGTCACACTGCCCTTTGTGCAAAGTGAGAAACCAGTCATGGATGACTGTCCCAAGTAGTCAAGGGGGGACCCGTTAGGTGATTTGTGACTCATCAGTGTTCTTAAAATGGGGATTAAGGAAGAAGCAGTTGCATCCAAATTGGTGTGACCCACCTAGGAGTCAGAGGCTCCACTTGGAGATTTCTAAGGAGCTGGCTTCTACCCATCTGTTTTAGGACAATAAGCTCGGTGACATAGGCCATTTTACAGGTCAGTGTCCTTTAAATGAGTGCAAAATGCATCTCTATTGATTTTTCTGTTGACTATTGCTTTATCATATGGTTCAATCAACTTAGCTTTGCACCAATCGATATAAAGAAACAGGTATTGAATTTCAATAAAAGTTTTATTTTAGGCTTGTCTTGACTCTTAATCTGCACAGCCTCAGTCTCTTAACTTTCAATAGGTATTCGGTGTTTAAAATGTTTGCTCTTAAGAGAAATGTTTATTCAGTCTCCTCAGATACTAAAGGAGATTGGCAGTCAAAATAGATGAAAAAAAACAGAAAGAGAGAGTAAAAACAAATTTGAATAAATGTTTGTGAGAATGTCTTTGAGTTTAGGCTGTGTAAAGAATGCTTAAGAAGTCTCTCCACGGTCTGCTTAAGAGGTTTGCTGTTTTGCTCACCAAGGTTTGCTCACCAAGCTGCTCATGCCTGGGATCTGCATTCTTGTCCTCTTTGAGTGCTCCTCGGAGACAAGTTAGCTTTACAGCATAAAGTTATAGGATGAGCCACTTTGGTAAAACTGAGTGGGTCTAACAACTTGTTTTAGACTGGGTTCCTAGACTCTCAGCCCATATGCAAGTGATTTAGTAATAATGGCTCTAAAAAGAAAGTCAGAGGAGAACCAAGCAAGGGTATGATTTCAGGTGCAGTCCCATTTTTAGAGGAAGGTCGCAGAGCTGGGAGAGAAGTGCAACGATCTGAACCTGGCAGAGATGGCTACACAGTTAATTACTTCAGTTGTGTCCCTAAGGGCTCACAGAGGGAGATATTGCGGGGTAGTTCTGGAAGGGGAGGAATCGACAGCTGTGCTTGGAGGCATGAAAGTAGGTGGCTATTCCCTCAAACTAGGAAAGGGACAGAGTTTGGGGGTGCATCCTCAAAGTAGAAGGATCAATGCTTTGCTCTTTGTTGGAAAATCAGAGAGATGAGAGGACCACTAAGGGAAAGGTTGCCTGTTTGCAAAAAGACTCCCAAGCTTGGCATGAAAGTGAGACAGTTATTTATTTGCAATGGTTGATGAACATATCAGGGCTGACCACAATGGAGAAAATCTAGAGGCTCTTCCAATATTTTCTGGGTACAAATAAAGCCCCTGGTTGACCTAGATACCCTTGATGGAGAGGGAGGGATCCAAAACAGGATCTCCAGTCTTGTAATTCCATTTTGTGTCTGAGAATTTTTGATTCTCAGGGTATGTGTGTAGCATTGTACATTGATTCCTAGATAATCTCAGTTGAGCCCCTATAACTATAACCATCACTCTCAGCATGTGGGACTCAGTTTAAGCAGAACATAGCTATTTTCCTTTCCCCACTGCTTCTTCAAACTCGTCCTTGTGGCTGGCCCCTCTCAGGTAAATAAGAAGAGTACCCTGGTCATTCAGAGTCAGGAACTAGTATGTGCAGTCCAATATAGTAATCAAAATGTACACTTCCTTCAGAGTTAAAGTTTCTCCCTGTCGTTGCCATCCCACCCCAAATTCAGACTTATAGTGGAGAAGGAGAGAGCATTTGATTCTCTATCTTTGCTGCCTTGTGTTTTTTATGCCTTCTCATCCACCCCCTGGGCTGTCTCTAGACCCTCCTGGGCTGAAGCAAGGGGAAGGAGGAGAGGGCAGGAGAGGACCACTCTGACTTGACTAATCCTCCTGGGAAATGTCTCAGATGGCTAAGGCTGGCTCTTCTGGGAACTTGGCAAGTTCTTTAGGGTTAGTCTGCTCATCCTGGGGTAGCTATTGTGGTTCTCTTGCAAGTGGCTTAATGCAGCAGTCCCCAGCCTTCCTGGCATCAGGGATTGGTTTTATGGAAGACAGTTTTTCCATGGGCTTGGGGGGTGAGGGGGAATGGCTTCAGGATGGATTCAAGCAGGTAACATTTATTGTGCAGTTTATTTCTATCACTATCATATTGTAAAATATAATGAAATAATTATAAAACTCACGATTTAAAAAAGAGGTATGGATAGAAGTGATAAATAAAATAATGGGTGGACTGCGTGTGGACTGAAATAAGTATGGGATTCTGATTTAAAGCTTTCCACTGGATACAGCTGTACAATTTAAGTGCATCGACTCACTTGCCACTCACTGATAGGGTTTTGATATGAGTCTGCATGTGTGGCCTTTGATGTATTATGGTCTCTGTGCAGTCGAGCCTCATTGCCAATGCTAATTTGTATTTGCAACCACTCCCCAGAGTTAGCATCACTGCCTCAGCTTCACCTCAGATCATTAGGCATTAGATTCTCATAAGGAGCACACAACCTAGATCCCTTGCATGCGCAGTTCACAATAGGGTTCACACTCCTACGAGAATCTAATGCTGCCACTAATCTGACAGAAAACGGAGCTCAGGCGGTAATGTGAGTGATGGGCAGCGGCTGTAAATACTGATGAAGCTTCGCTCCCTTGTCTACCACTCACCTCCTGCTGTGCTGCTGGGTTCCTAATAGGCCACAGATCTGTACCAGTTCACAGCCCGGGGTTGGGGACCCCTGGTGTAACATTTCTCACCTTGGGAGGCTATTGATTCCCCATCCCTTTGTCCCTTTGCCCCTCCAGGTGGTCCTCTTGTTTGAGATGCAAGATGATCTCAAGCCAGCCCTCTCTTCTGTGTAGCTGGTCTCTGATCTGCAGGAAACAATGAAGCCTCATTTACTCTGACTAACTCTGGGTGCACTGTCTGATCACAATGAGGCCATCCCTTTGTTATTCCATTGGGATGGTAGCCTGCCAGTCCTTAATACTCACCCTTTACATGGCTTGGCCATGAGACAGTCACCAGTCCACTGTGAACCCATTGTCAGGTCACATCTATCATTCTCTCACAGTGGACCATTTCTGCTGCCTTCCCTTGACTTCAGGCCAGGAAAAAGCACCCACAGCCCCTGTCCCAAGGGTGAGTGTAGGACTCACAGCACACACATAGTTCCTTTCTAAAATCCTCTTCTGTTAAATGCCCATTCACCTTTTTATTTAATAAGATGTACTCTTAATGTGGTGAGGGGCTAATAACAAGTAACCCCTTTGGGAGGCTGAGGTGAGTGGATTACCTGAGCCTGCAGGTTCGAGACCCGCCTGGGCAGTGAGACCTCATCTCTACAATAAATCAAAAAATCATCCCGCGCCTTGGGAGGCTGAGGTGAGTGGATTGCCTGAGCCCGCGGGTTTGAGATCCGCCTGGGCAACTTGGTGAGACCTCATCTCTACAATAAATCAAAAAACTAGCCGGGTGTGGCAGCACATGCCTGTAGTTCCAGCTACGTGGAAGGCTGAGGTGGAAGGATCGCCAAAGCCCAGCAAGTTGAGGCTGCAGTGGCTGGGAGTGGCCATTGCACTTCAGTCTGGGTGACAGAGTGAGACTCCAACTCAAAAAAAAAAAAAAAATCAGCCGGGCGTGGTAGCGATGCTACTAGGTTTACCATTGTAAACCCTACTTTGTAGTCTCACATTTCATTTTGGAATGTGGTGTCTATTGTCTGGTCCCTCAGTACAAGTGATCATTGAAGAAATATTGCAAGTATTGATCACTTATTCAATGAACATTGAGCAGAGTAAATATGCTGAGACATTTAGAATATGAGTATGGGTATATATTATAATATTATAAGGATACAATATATATTCTTACACATATCTTACATATAAACCCTCGTGTAAGTCGGGTTCGGTGGCTCAGCCTGTAATCCCAGTGCTTTGGGAGGCTGAGGTGAGTGGATTGCCTGAGCCTGTGGGTTCAAGACCTGCCCGGGCAACTTGGCGAGGCCTCATCTCTACAATAAATCAAAAATAAGCCGGGCATGGTAGTGTGCACCTGTAGTTCCAGCTACTTGGAAGGCTGAGGTGGAAGGATCGCCAGAGCCCAGCAGGTTGAGGCTGCAGCGGCCGGGAGCGGCCACTGCACTCCAGTATGAGTGACAAAGTGAGACTCCCAACTCAAAAAAAAACCTCATGTATATAAAAACTGTAAGTTATTGTTGATGGTATTGTTCTCATGTTCAGCAGCAGTTTTGTGGCATGATCACAAAAACATACATATATACATTAATTAATTAATAAGGAGGACCATGCATGGAACAATGATGATAATATACCATAAATCAAAGGTCATAATTATAATTAATCCAATTCTGCATACCCAAGTTTTTTTTTAAGCCTTCTTGGGGAGTTCTGAGTCTAGATACTAAAAGCAGCAATCACTGTGCCAAGCGTTTTACAAATAATATCTCACTTAGTTCTTGTAAACAACTTGTGAGGTAAGAAGTAATATTTTCTTTCCCACTTTACAGATGAGGAAAATGAGCCCTAACAGGCTTAAATTACTTGTGCAAATTGCCATGGCAGAGTAGAGAACCAGATGTAGGTCTTCCTAAATCTAACCTTGCTACTGCTTCCCAGACATTAGTGTCCGAATACTTCGTACGTTGTGCTCCAAGTCCAGAAAAGACAGTATGTGGCTCGTCTATAAAATAGAGGATGACAATACTTACCTTTCAGGGTTGTTGTGAAGGAAAATAATGACTTTGTGGCAGCAGGCACATTTGAGGCCCTCAATAAATCACACATATTACTATTTCATTCCTACGCTTAGCCATACAGTATCTTGGGAGCACAGAAAAGGAGACAAGCCAGACTTGGGTTTCAAATTTCAGTGACCTAGAACTCTTCCGTTTGAGGGATCAAGCTCCAGGAGTCTAGAACTTACCTATAATAGGGATTATTCTGTGTGGTGGATAAGCAATGTTGGAGGGCCTGAGTTACAGAGCTACTCTTTGGGTGAAGTGCTCAAGACCCCATATTTCTCTCTGAGTTGGACTTCTGAATTTTTCTCCCCTCCAGAAAACTTATACTCCTTCCCAGGGTCTCAGTGTTCCTAGCCAGTACACGATTTGGCAACATCTGCTTTTTGGCAGTAGAGTGGTTGCGTTGTGTTTGGTGTGGTCACATAACACTGTAGAGTCACTCACAGGGGATCTCAGGAGAGAAGCCCAAGAGGTATCCCACCCCCTCTCCCAGCCCCATCATGCTCTCAGCTGACCGCTGAAGGTGTCATAGCAAGAGTAGGCAGCTGAAGTCTGCCATCGTTCCCCAATGTCCTTCTCATCATTTGCCCTTTTGCATCTTCTTTCTGGGTTGGTGGCAGGGGCATGGCAGCGTTTAAACTTGAGTGAAGACCTGGGGGGTTGCTGCCTCTTGCCTGGCCCCAAACTTCTAGCTGTATCTCCAAGTCTCTGGTATGGATCTGGCAGCTAGAGGAATTGGGAGAGAAAAACCTAGGTAAAGAAAACAAGAATGCCCCACCTCTCCTCCATTCCCACTATTCTCCATCTATGGTCCTTGTAGTTCACCTGTGGAGTTCCCATCTCCTCATCAGCGGGCGGCTTCCTGGAACCCACAAAGCTCACCCCTACCTTGGCTTCCTCTTCACAGCCCTCCTTTTCCTCCCCCCATTTCAAACTGATTCTTAGAACCTCTTCCACATCTAAGGAACCAATTGTGAAATACCTTTGTGATTACAGTTTATATGTTTAATTAGAAGCTGGGAGTTGAGCTTCCAAACACCGCAAAATGAAAGCTTGAGATTTACCCAACAAACCCCAGCTTTCCATGAATGTGGGCTGACTCATCCATCTGTCTTCTGCTCTCCTCTTCTCCCCAGCCCCATCTTTCATGCTGAAGTCACCCACTTTCTTCACCTGGATTTGGAAATCTGCTGAGGTCTCATTCAGTTTCATTCCCAAATTGTCCTTCAAAAGCGGGAACATGCAAAGCGCCTGCCTGTTGCAGAGATGGCAGGAGAGGGTCACACTTACTGAGTCCAAGAGCTTCATAAGACTGTCAATTGCTCATTTCAATGAATGAGAACAGATTGCAAATGCCCAATTGAATACAGAATAGGAGGAATATCTTGCTTGTGTGGCTTTATTTTAAATGTTGCGTCTAGAAGACTGGATGATATTGAAAGATGTGATTTATTTCTTTTTATGAATTGAGATAAAATGGTTCTAGTTCTCACTGTTTTCTGGCTTTAGGACCCTGCAAAAGAATGTTTATTCTCTTGCTTTTGGTGGGAATTGGATGTCTGTCTATTTAGCATATGTTTAAAATATTTTGGCTTTGGAAAACTTCACTGATAGCCTTTTCCCTCTAGTCAAAATTAATTTCATCTTCCTCCAGCTCTTCCAGCCTGTGACTCATGTTTCTAACATGGCACTTCTCATATTCTCCTTAATTCCCCCCCTTTTTTTTTTGGTTGGAGGCTGGAGTGCAGTGGCATGCTTATAGCCAGTTCAGCGTCGACCTGCTGGGCTCCAGTGATCCTTCTGCCTCAGCCTCCCAAGTAGCCAGAACTACAGGCGCACACTACCACACCAGGCTAATTTTTTTTTTTTAAAGAAAGTAGGATTTGTTGAGAGGACAGAAAAGTTTCCACAGTGGGAGGAGACCTGAAAGGGTTGCCCCCTCTGGCTAATTTTTTTTTTAATTTATTGTAGAGATGAGGTCTCATCAAGTTGCCCAGGCTGTTCTCAAACTCGTGGGTTCAGGCAATCCTCTCACCTTGGCCTCCCAAAGTGCTGGGATTATAGACTTGAGTCACTGTGCCCAGCCTCTCCTTTATTCTATGGTGACTTTTATTTCTGTTTGTCTCCTATATCAGATAGAAAGTTCTATGAGGGAAAGAACTCCATCTTGCACATATTTGTATTTACCTAAGTCTAATCTGGTGCATTATATTTGGCAAGCATTCGACATGTTTCATTAAATTGAATCCTGGAAGATCACACAGGAAGGGGCACTGGGTAAGAGCAGCAACCATCTTGGTAGCAGATGTTGTTGATGCACCCATGTCCCCTTGACCACCCAGGGTTTGTCTTTAGTAACCTACTGTACAAACTGATAACCTCCTGCTTCTCTCTCTGCCTGCCTGTGGGCATTCTTTGACCATGGGAATGAGCTTGGAAACATACAGAGTAGCCTGCAAATGCCAGTGAGTTATTGTTCAACCACCCTTGACCAAGGAGGGACAGGCCTGGCTGGATAAATAACCCAGCTTTCTTGTGCTCTTTCTGAGGAATGCTCTGCAGTCTTTTAGAGGAGTTCTTGCAGGAGAAAGACCTTGTTGTCACAGCTTCTTAACACACTCTTTATTGGCTTTCTTCCCCTCCCTGTTTCATATCCCCTATGCTCTCCTGGAATCCTTCACCCAAATCCTTACCTCTGAAGAGGTGCCACGGAGGAACCCAGGCAGAGACCCTCCAAAATTAAAAAACGTTGGAGATGATGGCTGGACCATCAAGGAGAACACAGATGCACACACACAACCTGTCCCTTGGCGTCTCTGCTGTTTAGATAAATGAGGCAGGATTTCATGGGTGGGACTTCTGGGAACAGGAGAGTGAAGTTCTCCTTCTGGTCAGATGTGGAGTTGGTGCTTTATAGAAAGGCTCAAAGTAAAGCAATCAAAGGACAAGCTTAGAGCAGTAAGTAGGTGAAGGAATTCGCCAAGGATTAGAATCAATCATTGTGTCAAACCATCCAAATGAGACCAGAGGAGGAAAGTGATGTCATGGAAGAAAGAGCTTCCAGACTCACAGTCACAGGAGCCTTCAGGAGAGAGGTGAGTAAGAAGGCATCGATCACCAGGCACAGGAGAGTCTACAACTGGACTGGTGGATGAGAGTTTGGTCACATCTGGGCAGGATCCAAGAAAGGGGGATAGAGGAGCTGGGCCTCTGCAGCCAATGAAGCCAATTAGGAACACAGTCTCAGGCTGGGGTGGCAAGTCCCAGTGATCTAGAAGTTGTCTGTTTTTCACTATTCTATATCCATTTTATTTATTAGTAAAAGTGTGTGCGTGTGTGTTATTTGTCTCACTAAAACACAGGGCAGAATAGTAGATTATACTAGTACTGTACTTTTCTGCTTATCTGTCAGCACGAAGTCTTAGTGTACCCTTAGTTGTAGTGGCTGAGTGTGACAGCATCCCAGAGCTGGAGGGGCTGTGATAAAGAGAGGAGGAGACCCGCAGGTGGATAGAAGGTGTCTGCTGTGTGCATACATATCCTTTTCTGAATGGGTTTTTTGTTTTTGTTTTGTTTTTTTGTTACAAGATTCATTCCTGGGATTGATTTGAAGACATTCTGTGTTAGTAACAGATGTAACAGAAGCATTGTTGTTGCACAGATTTGAAAAATAATGGCTGATCTCTCCCCCTTCCCTGGGCTTGACAGTTTGGTAACGTGCAGAGGTTTCTTTTAAAAATGAAACCAGGTCCTTCATAAGACAAAATAAAACAGAACAAAATATGATCTGCTAATTTTTGCACACAGGCATAGGCAGACAGTATTGGGAGGTCTCAGCTCTAAACATGCTAGCTCTGGGACCATGGATAAGTCATTTCACTAGTCTCTTGTTTCTTCACAAGGGAGAGGGCTGAGACATCTCTAGCATAACTTGGAATTCTGGGATCCTAGGTGAGATCATTGGGTCTGGAGAGCCTGGATTCAGTAGTTGGCTAGGAGGGGACTGCTTGTGTGGACATGTTCTATAGGGAAGAGCTTGGATTCAGCATGCTGGTGGACTGAACTTCTATAGAAATGAGGATGTGATAGCCTTCCTGAAAATCCCTTTAATTGAAACTATTTGAAGTCTGATTATATCTATATGCTTCTTTTCCCTTCTCCTAAGTTGTCCTCCGCCCCGCCCCATATTCCCCCAAACAACCCCTGTGTTTAAGTCTAAATGAATGTCTTTTTTTTTTTTTGAGTTGGAGTCTCACTCTGTTGCCCAGACTGGAGTGCAGTGGCTGCTCCCGGCCACCGCAGCCTCAACCTGCTGGGCTCCGGCGATCCTTCTGCCTCAGCCTTCCCAGTAGCCGGAATTACAGGCATGCGCTACCACGCCCGGCTGATTTTTTGATTTATTATAGAGGTGAGGTCTCGCTGCCCAGGTGGGTCTCGAACCCGCGGGCTCAGGCAATCCACTCACCTCAGCCTCCCAAAGGTGCGGGATTACAGGCTGAGCCACTGAGCCTGGCTAAATGAATGTCTTTGGTTTCAAGAGAATTTTCCCTTTTTCAAGTGATGTGTGAACCCCCTGTTCTACAGATAATGGACAAGGGGAAAAGTAAAAGTTAGGCTTAAGGAAGGGTTGAGGGGCCTCTGCAGGCCAAGTGGACCCTGTGCCCCCCAGCTTTCTGCACTTTGGGATTTCTGCTTAGTGCTGTCATACATTTTAGTGCTAAAATGGCAGGCAGAGACCAAGAGACTCACATCTGATCCTCTCACTCATGTAACTGGGCTGCTATGTTGACAGCAGGGTAGGCAGGCTACTTGTAAGGAATGCTTGATCTATTTGGAGCTCAGTCCTCGAAGTACAGGTATATGCTGCACAGTTACATGCCAGGAATTTCATCCCTGTGTCAGCTTCTCATGTCCGCAATCAGGCTCTTGTATCATTTCTCCAGGTCAGCTCCCAGACTTTTCTCCTGGTCAATTTTGATATTAGCCTAAAATGAACTAATGTGATCTGCTTTTTTAAACCACCATGGGCTCTAGGGATGTTTGCTCTTTTTGTTGCTGTTATGTATAAGTGTGTATTGAGGAAGGTGGTACATATGTTTCATGGAGTTGGAATATGTAGATGAACGAATTCAAGCAATTTGATCAAAGGTCAAAAAGTGAAACCATGTCAACTAGAACTCCACTCATCATTATGTTCTTCAAAAAACAATGCCCCACAGGTGGATGGGGCCTTTGTACTGAACCCTGCACAATCTAGAATCTGACACTGAATCCTTTCTCTACTCAAATTCATACCTTTGAAACTGGCTTCCACTTTTCTAAAAATTCAAGATTCCATACTCTCCTCACACACTTTCTACAGGCTACCTACTATAATTTTTACAAACTCAACAAAGTTAAGCAACAATAAAAGCTTCTGGCACAAAATCTTGTGATGGTGATGGGAAAGGCGGATAGAGGAACCCTTCATGGTGGTGGTCTGTGGTAAATCAATACATTTACCATTACTACTGACCTACTGAGTTTGTTACATAAGAACAAAAATTGATTAATTTAAGACCATTACGATAAGTAGTTCTGAACCCTGTCCAGAGTAGCCCTCTTGCTTCTCTCTTCTCTAACTTCTCTCTTCTGTAATGTGAAGACCCACAGGAATCTATTTATTCAGCATTTACTGAGCACCTGCTATTGTTGTTGGTACTAGGGACGCACTAATGTTTGGAACCAATCAATGTGTCAGACAAAACAAATGTGACCAACATGGTGTCATGGAAGAAAGGGTTTCCAGACCCACAGTCACAGGAACCTTCAGGAGAGGGGGGAAGAGGAAGGCGCTGACCACCTAATAAACTATATGAGCTACAAACTCATGTTTATAAAACACCCCTATCTTTGAAAGAAAGCCAACCTGCCTTCCCTATGTGCTAATTTATAGTGGCCTTAGAAGATAGAAGTTGCTGGATAGGGTTATTGTTTACATAGATGGTAGCATTGCTGTTAGGTATCTAATTTCTCTTTTGCTGAGACCTATAATTATAATAATGATCATATTTGCAGAACGCTTTGACATTTATGAAGAGATTTTCCACGTTCAATTTCATTTGGTCTTCACAATTCTTTGATGTAGGTTTCCAGAGTATCCCTATCTTCAATTTATAGAGGACGAATTGAGGCATGGAGCTACTAGTGACCTTCCCAAAGTTAATAGCTAGCAAGTGGTGAAGCCAGATATCAAACTCTGATCTTGTGATTCTTCTAATTCAGAAGTCTCGGTATCATTCCATTTCTTTCAGAAAAGGAGGTGAACTCGTTCATCTGAGGACAGAGACTCTGCCTTGGTTACTCAGGCTTCTTCTGACCCATAATCCTTAGCACAATGTCTGGTACACATCAGGTAGTAATACAGGTTTATTTGTTGAAATTAAAGCCCTTCAATGAGAGAGAATAAAGAGATGAACTCCCTTCTGACTTTCTATTACCAGACTTTAAAAACTGTGATGATAAGTCACTCTGCTTTTTCTTGCCCATACCTACTATAGAATTGCATATAAACATTTGTTAGTATGGAACATTTCACTTTCCAGCAGTTTACCATTCCTAAGTAGATACTAGCCTGCTTGGTGACACTGATGAATTTGTGGCATCCTTCACCCACATTATAGCCTATCTTATCTTCAGTCCTATGGCAACTTTGAGGGGTTCATTGGAGAATTTGAACTTTGCAACTGCTCTAGAGGCAAGTCAAGTAGACAGTTGTAATAACCTCCCAGTGGATGTCACAAAGCCAGGCAGCAGGCTAGAGGCTGCGAGCAGTATCTTTTCGCATCCATCACTTCAGAGATAAGCCAGGTACTTGTCTCAGAGTTCCAGAAAACGATCCTCTTGCTCCTATCTTCTGGAATTATTCTCAGCAGAATTCAGTTTATTTTAAACTAAAATAAGCACTTACTACAGTCTGAAACCACAGTTGCTCAACTTTGAGAAATTTACATAACCTCAAGCAGGTGACATTTGAGGATCTTCTCTTTTGTATCAGATGAATTTTAATTTTTCTCTAAGGTCAATAGGCACGATGCTGAAATACTCCAGTGGATGCTCATTGACCTGAGTGATCCAACTTGTATTCAGCAAGTACAAAATCTATTTCAGACGAGTCTCTGTTCCCATTCTGCCCCGTCAGCAGGGAAGAAAGGGGACAATTATTTGGTGATAATCACTCTGACGGCAGTAATCTCTGGCAGCTGCTGGAGAAGAGACATAATTGCCTCCTGCACCCCCTAACCTTTAGAATAGAGCTCTGAAAACTTGATAAGAGGGGCTGGAGATGTGTGAACAGCCTCGAAATAACTTTCTGTCCGCTTCCATCACTCAGGCTTTAATTAAGCACAATTCATACCTCTTCAGAAACTTGAGATGATGCATGTGAAGGAGTTTTCTAGAGGGGAGGGCTAGGAGAATGCTACACATTGCTATACATTGTTCACTTCCTCTTAGCGAGTCAGGGCTGCCCTACAGCCTGCTTTTTCTCCCTGGGAGGAAGGGGGTGGACTTGGGGAAGAACCTGATTTTCTTTTGGAAATCTTGAAAGAGGATTTTGAAGTGGAAGATATGTGAGTAGATATGGAAGATAAAATTCAAATAAATACCATTGATTGGCAATCTTGGTCCTTCAAGTCTTTTCCCCACATAAACAGATTCCTTGGAAAGTAAGAAACCATCTCAGGCCTTTCCAAATGGATGCTTTTCACTCTTTGTTTCAACTCTCTGTAGAACTTAACTATCCTCCTCATTGTAGGATTTGGAAGTAGAAGGATGCTAATTTAGTTGAACATTGTGATTTTTCTAACTATTCCCTGAAAAGCAGAAAAAAATGGGGGCAAAGAATCATAGAGGCAGGCTTTTGGTGGCACAGGTTGAGCTAGTCACTTTCATATGACACATAAGTACGCCACCTATTCTTATACATTGCACACAGACTTTGGGTGCATTTTCAAAATCTGATAAAAATGCTCCAGTAAGAAAGTTATTCTACGCAGTTTAAACTATTTCATCAGACACTCTGATCGTAAATTGTCAGAGATATTCAGAAATTCAAAGGACCTTAAGAACATATTTGAATTTGTGTAATGAAAACCAGAGACTAGCTTTTGTTGTTAGCATCTCTCTACTTTTTCCCATCCCTACCTGAAGCCTGAAACACTATGCACCGTACTTATCACAGTTCCTGGGTGAGTTGTAAAATGTCCCTCCCTCTTCTCTTTCATCGTCCATGTTCTACTTCACCGATGTTGTGCAATCTGTTATCGTGGCACTGTCCAGCACACCCTTGTTACAATATGGCTGCTGGTAGAAGGCTAATGAGCATGGCCATAAAGATCATAATAACCAAGACAAGCTTGCCACAGCACAGGACCTATGAGCCTTACAGCACAATTGCAAGTTTCCTGCAGGGGTCATGTAGCTCCATGGGTACATTGGCATGTGAGTTTTTTGTTCCTGCCTCAAGAGTTCACCACTGAGTTGGCACTATTAATTCATCTGAGTAAGATTGTGTAATGGAGCCTCTCAACCAAGGTGCTGTTCTTCTGCCCTGGTGAGTAATGTCACAAATGACCACGGTCCCTTTAGGATTGTCTCCTGGATATGACAGAATGAATTTGCCTTGCCTGGCCAACCCGAGAGAATAACCTGGTACTATAATCCCTTTGGTTTCTGGTATTCTAAAACAGCTCTTCTCAAACTGGAATGAGCACATGGATGCCCTGTAGGTCTTGTTAAAATGTAGCTTCCGATTCCAAAGATGTGGAGTGTGACCCGGTACTCTGCATTTCTAATAATGTCGCCTTTCTTATCCATGGACCACACCTTGAGTAACTCTATGAGATGTAGTTATGGGCAGGGAAATGTGGATGTCAGGGCTGTTAAATTCTTTGATGGCCCATCCTCAGATCTGGATGTAGAAATTGAGTCTTTTTCAAATACTTTAGAAACCTGAGGACTGTTGCTGAATTTTACAAATCATTTTGTTGACTGTGAAAATACAGTTATTTGTAGAGCATATTTTAGAAAAAGCATATGTAGAAAAAAAATTTAGGAAAATTATTGTACTTTTTGCTGGTTGATGCATTTAAATGCAGGCATACATTGTTTTATGGCTCTTCACTTCACTGAATGTGGCAGATAGTGGGTTTTTACAAGCTGAAGGTTTGTGGCAACACTGCATTGAGCAAGCCTATCAGGACTGTTTTTCCAAAAGCATGTGCTCTCTTCATGTCTCTGTGTCATATTTTGGTAATTCTTGCAATATTTCAGGCTTTTCCATTAATTATATCTATTATGGTGATCAGTGATCTTTGATGTTGCTATTGTAATTGTTTTGGGACACTATAAAATCCAACCATATAAGAGGCAAACAACAGATAAATGTTACATATGTTCCAACTTCTTCACTTACCGACCATTCCCGATCGGCTGTTCTCTCATCTCTCTCCCTCTACTTGGGTCTCCCTATTCCTTGAGATACAAAAATATTACCATTAGGCCTAACAATGGCCCCTATGTGCTCAAATGAAAGGAAGAGTCACATGTTCTTACTTTAAATCAAAAGCTAGAAATGATTAAGCTTAGCGAAGAAGGCATATTGAAAGCTAAAATAGGCAGAAAGCTAGGCCTCTTGTACCAAACAGTTAGCCAAGTTGTGAATACAAATAAAATGCTCTTGAAGGAAATTAAAAGTGTTATTTCAGTGAGCACAAGAATGATAAGAAAGCAAACCAGCCTTATTACTGGCATAGAGAAAGTTTGGGTGGTCTGGATAGAAGATCAAACCAGCCACAGCATTCCCTTAAGCCAAAGCCTAATCCAGAGCCCTAACTCTCTTCAATTCTATAAAGCTGAGAGAGGAGAGGAAGCTGCAGAAGAAAAATTAGGAAGCTATTAGAGGTTGGTTCATGAGATTTAAGGAAAGAAACCATCTCCATAACCTAAAAGTACAAGGTGAAGCAGCAAGTGCTAATGTAAGTAAGTTATCCAGAAGATCTAAGATAACTGATGAAGGTGGCCACACTAAATGACAAATTTTCAATTTAGATGAAACAACCTTCTATTAGAAGAAGATGACATCTACGACTTTTATAATAGCTAGAGAGGAGGAGTCAATGACTAGCTTCAAAGCTTCAGGGGCATGCTGACTCTTGCTAAAAGCTAATGCAGCTGTGATTGTAAGTTGAAGCCAATGCTCACTTACCATTCTGAAAATCCTAGGATTCTGAAGAATTATGCTAAATGTACTCTGCCTGTATTCGATACAAAGCAACAACAAAGCCTGGATGACAGAACATCTGTTTACAGCATGGTTTACTGAATATTTCAAGCCCACTGTTGAGACCTGCTGCTCAGAAAAAGAAAATTCTTTTAAAAATAGTACTTATGAAAATTTACCTGGCCACCCAAGAGCTCAGATGAAGATGTACAAGGAGATTAATGCTGTTTTCCTGCCTGCTAAATACAACATACATTCTGCAGCCCGGGTCAAAGTGTATCAACTTTCAAATCATATTAGTTAAGAAATACATTTTACAAGGCTATAGTGACCAGAAATAGTGATTCCTTTGATGGATTTGGACAATGTAAATTAAAGGTATTCTGAAAATAATTCACCATTCTAGGTGGTATCAAAAATATTTATGACCCATATAGCAAAAACATGGAACCAACCATACTGCCCACCGAAAGTGGACTGGATAAAGAAAATGTGGTACATATAACACAATGGAATATTATGCAGCCGTAAAGACAAACAAAATTATGGACATTGCAGCAACTTGGATGGATTTAGAGTCTATCATACTCAGTAATCTATCACAGAAACAAAGATCTGAGTGCTACATGCACTCACTCATAAGTGGACCTTGAACATTTATCATAACACTACAAGAAAGGGATTGACAGTAGTGGGACACTGCCAGGGGAGGTGGGGGGGCACATAACATCAATAAGGGTACCCAAACTTTACCTGTATGATGACCACTTATGTAACTAACCCTAAATTGTACCCTCATCTTTATAGTAAAAAAAAAAAAAATAAGTTCACGATGATTAAAGAAAGAAAAAAATTTATGATTCATGGGAGGAAGGCCAAATATCAACATTGACAAGAGTTTGGAAGATGCTGAGTCCAACCCTCATGGATGACTATGGGAGATTTAGTGAAGGAAGTAACTGCAGATGTGGAGCAAACAGCAAGAGTACCAGAACTAGAAGTGGAGCCAGAACTAGAGGAGTACCAGAACTGAATTGCTGAATTACTGCTATAAAACTTGAACAAGGAGTTGCTGCCTATGGATGAGCAAAGGAAGTGATTTCTTGAGATGGAATCAATTCCTGATGAAGACGCTGTGAACGTTGTTGACGTGACAACAAAAATTTAGAATATTCCATAAATGTAGTTGATAAAGCAGGGGCAGGGTTTGAGAGGACTGACTCCAGTTTTTAAAGAAGTTCTGCTGGAGGTAAAATGCTATCAAACAGCATTACATGCTACGGAAAAAATCTTTCATGAAAGGAAGAGTTGATCGATGCAGCAAACTTCATTGTTGTCTTATTTGAAGAGATTGCCACAGTCACTCCAGCCCGCAGCAACCACCACCCTGATCAGTCAGCAGTCATCAATATCAAGGCAAGACCCTCTACCAGCAAAAAGATTGCAACTCTCTGAAAGCTCAGATGATTTTTAGCAGTTTTTAGTGGAGAAATATTTTTACAGTAAAGTATGTACGTTATTTTTTAGACATAATGCTGCTGCACACTTGATAGACTAGAGTATAGTATAAACATTATTTTTCTATGCACTGGGCAACAAAAAGTTTACGTGAATGGCATTATTGTGATATTTACTTTATTGCTGTGGTCTGGAACCAAACCTGCAACATCTCCAAGGCCTGCCTGTATATGACTTGCTGTTCATTCACACCAGTCATCTTCGTCTTCCCCATATCAGCATTGCTAATGTGTGTGCTCTCAGTCCACAGTACAAGCTATCTTATCTGGAAAGTACTCCTAGCTGGGATGATTAAGAACAGCGTTCCCTTGGTAGTGACAGTGAACCACAAGTAGGTTTGAAACAATCATGAATCGGCGACCCATTGTCTTGTTTGGTCTCAGTCCACATGTCACCTGGAGTCTGGTCACTCAACGGTTACATCTCTGTCTCTTCATTTTAAGAGATGGATGACTTACACATGGTAATTGTCCTTCCCCCCAGCCCCAGATTTCAGATCTGGATTCATGTGTGAGAATTGGTTAGCCGAATCAGTTTCTGCAAACTCCAGGTTTAAGTAGAAGAAAGCATTTCATTTATTTGCCTCATTCCTTTGGCTTAAAAGGAAAGCATGCCGGATCGTCCTTTTTCTCCATCTCTTCTCAGAAGCAGAAGTGTAGGCCCCAGGCTGTAGGTCTGTGGAGGAAGGACTCCCCCCCACCCCACCTCCCCCATTTCTTCCCAAACTCTCTTCCTTTGCTTTCTTCCCCAAGCCTGTCCCAGGTCGAGAGAGGTCCCCACAGGGATGCTAGAAAGGTGGGGAAGGACATTTGTTAAATCTCCAGGCATCCTCAGGAGCGTGTGGTCTGTGGTAACTCAGAGGGTAGAGACGAGGTGACCAGAGCCATGGAGGAGTGGAGGAGGATCCAGGCTGTCATTTCTAGAATGTGCAGGGTTAGGAGGGTGATCAACTCAGACTGGAGGCCCATGGGAAGCGGATTTCTGAGCTGACACTCCATAAGTGGGCTTAGGAATGGGATGTGGGAGCCGAATACAGTTGGAGCTCTCAGCTCAGTGGCTCTGAGCTAGTGCTCCTTGCCGAATGGAGTCCTCATGACTGCAGCTCTGTGAAGCCAAGTCTCATAGTCCCATTCAAAGGGAGGAACCCATGGCTAAGAGAAGTAAAGCAAAATGGTTGACTCCACTGAACTGGTAAGAGTCAGTGCCAGTACTTAAGCCCAGGTCTGTTGGACTCCAAATCCCTTGAAATCTTACCCTACAAAGCAGAGCATTCTGGGAACTAATTAGAGCTTGTATAACCTAAGGCAGGTAAACACAGTGGCCAGCAAACTGAGATCCAGATACCAACACTGGTTTTGGTTGCAGTTTACATTGTTTTAAAATGCACCGCTTTTCATGAACACACATGCTGGTGGTTGAGAGCCTCTCATTTTTGCAGAAAACAAATTACGTGCCCTTCTAGAATTCCTTATGAACTCTGTGCAGAACTGGATTTCTAAATGCTACCTGGGCTGTGGCTGGTTACAGCGGTACCTCCCAGGTGTGCAAAGAACCTCAATGATGATGCTGATGGTACATTCCTCAATGCCGGAGGCCAGAGTCTCCCCCAAGGATGTTTTATAAAAGATCACAGAAGTCAGCTCAGCTTCTTTGTGGCCAAACCACAAAACGCTAAGGTTTCTTTCAACTCCCGGAATTCCAAAGGGTGTAGGGCCCACCCTGAAAAAGAATGCTGAGCTCTGTAAAACCCTAGAGGGAGGAATAAAATCTACTTTTTAAAATGTTCTTTATGAGAAGTTGGAGCTTGTAGGTACAGGAGTTATCTACGCCAGTATAGGTCAAACTTTACTTGCTAAAATGCAGATTCTGATTTTCTGGGCCTGGGGTGGGGTCTCAGATTCTCCATTTCTCAAGCTTTCAGGTGATGCTGATGCTGCTGGTCCATGGACCACACTTTGAGTAGTGAGGATTTACAGTATTATATCTCCCTTTTTTCCTTGCTCTCCTTCTCCAAGCCCAGTCAAGATTCACTCACTTTGGGATAATCTTGCTGAGGGAGATAGGACAGGCAGGAAAAAGGGAACATAGGGAATCTTGAGTATAATATCTCGAGGAAGCTCTGCTGCAGCACAATTTGGATGTAAAAAGGTATTATGAGTGAGAGTAGAATTAAGCAGGACTAGTTTCCTAAGATAAACAACAAAGCTAATTCCTCAAGGCAGGTTGTTGAGACAGGTTTTTGTAGACAGGTGAATGGCCTGGTTTTCTGAATCCCCACAGAAAAGAGCAGGATGCGGTTAAGAACCAATTAGAAAAAAAAAAAAAGAACTGGTTAGAGCCAGTGAGAACCAAGATGGCAACTAATTTGCCTGCCACTTGACATTGCCTCCCATTAAATGCTTATTAAAATACATTAGCATGCTAAATAACACACCCTCCAGTGCCATGACAGTTCTGGTCTCGCCTGTTGATAGTAACACACTGGGTGGAACCCCAGTGCTTAGAAAACTCCACCTCTTTCCCAAGAAGCTCATGAATATGCCACCTCTTGCTTAGCATATAATCAAGAGATAACTATAAAAATAAAAACCAAGTAATATATAGTTGCTGGTCTTCTTGTAGATCAGCCCTGGCTGTTCGTATGGAGTAGCCTGCTTTCTGTCATTTCAATAAACTCACTTTCATTTTCTAACTGAAACCCTAGCAAGGTATAGGAGTTGCTCTGCCTACAACGTAGCCTCATTTCTACTCTGTTTTTCTTTTAATAAACTTGCTTTCACTGTACTTTGTCATCTCACTGTTGAATTCTTTCCTACTCAAAGCCAAGAACCCGCTTGGACTCTCAGGCCAGACCCCAACTTTGGAATTTCCCACCCTGTATAATAAGGGTAACAACAAAAATGTGGGGATGGTTTGTTGTAAACTAAGGTTTGGAAGCATTGGATTGAAAAATTTAGTAGGTTTCTTTATTTCATGTCATTTCAGAGTATTTAGTTGGCTAATTTGCATCATGTTTCTCATCAAGAAACTTTTCTTAAATTCATTTGACTAAAGAATACTTTTTTTGAGGACCATCTTAAGAGCATGTTAATTTACTGAGGCTGGCTGTTTCAGACATTGACCCAGGTGGCCACATGAGTTGAGGAGCTCCTCCCGAAAGTATTATATAAATGGGAAATTACTCCTATTTTATGCAGGTTAAGAGTAATTCTAAAATAAATTGAACTCTAGAGATAAAAATAGTTGAGCTGTGGAGTTCCATGCACATAGACTGCTGGGTATATGATTTGGAGGGAAATAACTCATAAACAGATGGAGAAGGAGCTAAGAAAATGGAAATATTTGAGACCAACAGGGATACGTGGTAGAGTCACCTAGAAAATGCTTGTGTGTGGGGAGCAGTTAGGGGAATTAATCCATGAGACTAGCATGGGTAGGGCAAGGAGAGACTCAGGAAATAGGAGCTGGGCACATTCCAGGGATGGCAGCCAAATTGTCATTGCTCTGGATGCCCAGCGACTGAACTCTTTTCCTTCTGGGGGAATTCCTGACCTGATGAGGCAGCGCCTTCCCTCATACAGAAGCTGAACCTGGCAGACCCACGTTTCCTCAGCCTGCTGCAAGCTGATGGTCACATTAGCCTGGGCTCCACCAATCAGAAGTGTCTTTTCTAGAACTTGGAAGCAGAACTAAAATAGACACTGGGTAGACCCCATTTTGGTGAGGACAGGACAGCAGTGACACCATGTTTAGTTTCCAGAGTCAACACGGACTGCGGTTTCATAGCCAGTATGCGTTACCCAGGGCTGACCACACACATGGTATCTGGAGCTGGCCTCAGCCCGGTCACGATGGCAGCAGTGTCTTCCCTGGCCCAGCTCTCTGGCCTGATTTGGGATGTTGTTCTTGGTGGAGAGCCTCTGTACCTGGTTCTGCACCATCTTAGAAACTCTGAGCAACCGGTACACTTTTCATAATTTCCTTTTTGTCTTGAATGAAAGAGTTTGTTTCTGTTCCTTACAGCTTAGAACCCTGACAGAGGATAAATGGAACCTCTTAACTCCACTTCAGAGAGCCCTAGAGAGCATTTTCAATATTGAAATAAAATTCTAGGATGAATTTTGGAGTTTATGCAGGAAGGTCTTTGTGGCTAGAGGGTTAAGGTCAAAGGCACCTGAGAGCCACAGTGAGCCAGGGAAGGTGATAAGAGAAGTGAAGATATTAACATTACTACATGAGCACTCCCAAACTGCCAGCTAGTTGTTCTTGTCTCTATGTTTCTCATAATAATCTTGTGAAATAAATATCGTTATCCTCATTTCGCAGTATGGGAGCCTGAGACCCAAGGAGTATACTCAAATGTCTAAATAGTAAGCACTGGAGCTGGCATTCCAAGCAAGGTCTGACTCCAATTATAGCTACATCAGGCTGCCTCCCCATAGTCCAGTCCTGTTATATGTGGAACACCTTCCACATATCAGACGTGATGATAATTATGGTCAAGAGATGCCTTCATGGAGGTTATGACTTAGAGCAGGAGATACAAACTAACATTTTGCTACAAACTTTGAAGAAGAGGCATCACCAGACTACACGGTGGGGTAACCCACCCAAGGTATGAGTGTGTGGAGGTGCACTGGTGTCTCTGAAGGGTTGCCCTTTGAGTTGAAATTCAAGGACTGAGCCAGGCTCGGTGGCTCAGTCTGTAATTCCCCGCCTTTGGGAGGCTGAGGTGAGTGGATCGCCTGAGCCCGCGGGTTCGAGACCCGCCTGGGCAGCGAGACCTCATCTCTACAATAAATCAAAAAGTCAGCCGGGCATGGTAGCGCATGCCTGTAATTCCGGCTACTTGGAAGGCTGAGGCGGAAGGATCGCAGGAGCCCAGCAGGTCGAGGCTGCGGTGGCCGGGAGCGGCCACTGCACTCCAGTCTGGGCGACAGAGTGAGACTCCAACTCAAATTAAAAAAAAAAAAAAAAATTCAAGGGCTGGGTAGAAGGTAACTAGATGGGAGAAAGGCAGAAGGGCTTTCCTAGCGGGGATAACTAAGCACAAAAACAGACATACCGCATGCTTGGTTTGTATCTGAGAGATCCCCCTAGTAAGCAAGCTGGTTTTGTGATTTAATGGTCATCTGCTCCATTAAAGACAGATAGAGATCTGTCATGAAGGGAAAAGGGCCAGAGCCCCAAAGTCATAGTAGAAGATGGAGGAGAAACCTTGCCCTTGGGGAAAATGGCTCTGGAACTGCCTGTCTGCCCAAAGCCTGTCTTAGCCTGTCTTGGGAAATAAGCTGCCCCTTAATTTCTGAAGTGAGAATGAAAAATAGGGCCAATCACTGCACCTGGCAACAGCACCAAGTATTTTATTGGCCGCTGCAGGCGTGTAGGCTACCAGTGAGGGAAGAGAGGGACCACAGCGTATGTGGAAGCCTGTCATCTATTTTTGCATGGGCTTAAGATACAATCACCAGACTGCTGGTTTCTATTTCTCTGGACTGCCTTTTTTTCTCCTGTTGTCTCCTTGGAAATGCTCCTTATCAAAGGACATGAAGCAGAATAATATTTGAAATATTATTTTTATGTCAAAAATTTAGGGGGGCAAAATTTAAATATAAGGTCCAAATTGATGCTGTCTAAAAACTAGAATCATCAGTCTTTGTTTACTAACATCCCATGTGCTGCTGAGGCCTTAACTTTAAAGCCACACCCTCCAGGATATCTTTCTTTTTTTTTTTGAGTTGGCGTCTCACTCTGTCACCCAGACTGGAGTGCAGTGGCCGCTCCTGGCAACCGCAGCCTCGACCTGCTGGGCTCCAGTGATCCTTCCGCCTCAGCTTTCCAAGTAGCTGGAACTACAGGCACGCGCCACCGTGCCCAGCTCATTTTTTGATTTATTGTAGAGATGAGAGGAAATCTTTCTTGATCATGCCAAACAGAAGTGATATCTCACCCTTTGGACTTCCCAGTACCTTACAGGACACCATTCTTGGGGCACAGGGCATGTCTGCTTTGAATGGTAATTACTTGGGTCCATGTCTTATCTTCCCAGCCCCACTGTGTGTTTGATGAGTAGAGGAACTATGTACCCTATGGCATGGCAGCGACCAAACTGTTTTGTACATAGGAGACGCATTCTAGAAAAAAAAAGTCTTCACAGAATAGCAACTGCAAATCAATTTTTAGTAAAATTTCTCTTTTTAAATCACCAGTGTGAAAACCTTTTTTGTATTTGTTCATATTTATAATGTTGCTGTTATATATTCGGAACACAAGATAGAAGAGCTACACCAAGAATTGAAAAGAAGGGCTTGGTCCCTTGGCACTGAATGTGTCCCCCACTCGAATGGTCCCGAAGTCTGTACCTCGGAATGTGACTGCATTTGAAGGGAGGACCTCAAGGTTAAATGAGATCAGTAGGGCAGGCTCTAATCCAATGTGACTGATGTCCTTGTGAGAGATTAGGACACAGACTCATACGGAGAGAAGACCATGTGAAGACACAGGCAGGAGTGGACGGCCATCTACAAGCCACGGGGAGAGGCCTCAGAAGAAACCAACCCTGCCCGTTCCTTGGTCTCAGACGTCTAGCCTCCAAAATCGGGAGAAAATAAATGTCTGCTGTTAGCCACCAGCTTGTGACATTTTATTATGGCAAACTCTCAGAGAACCTATGATTTTGCTTACTGTGTGGAATAATTTAGGAACGGAGCCCCTTGTTTAAGCCTTTAAGTAAGTCACTGCAGTAGCAGGTGGGATAGGAAGTCTGGTTTCAAATACTGGTCCTGCTCCTTGCTCACTGTGTGGTCTCAGGCAGGTCACTGAACCTCTCTGAACTTTTATTTTCTTAGGTAACATGGAAAATGCTATGTCTAACTTGTGGAATTGTGGAGATAACTAAACACAATAGTGTAGAGGTGCCCTCCTCCCTCAGCCTCAAGGACTATTTCCCGGGGGTGGATCCTAACATAATGCAGTGAAAGACCTCCAGGTCCTGTTTCCCAGCTGGGTGCATAAGGTCCTCTTGTTGTAGCTTGAACAGCCACGGAGGGCGGCAGCGTGAGGCAGCTCAGCCCCCTGTACACTAGATTGGAGGCAGGGCTGCGGAAGCACTTAGCCTCAGAGCAAGTGCATCTCTGGTCCTTGATGTCCATTAGTGAGTCACTGGGTAGGACGAGTTGTCCATTTCCCAGTCATTTTCACAGCGGTTGGTGTCATCAGTCACCATAATCACATGTCCTCTTAAAGTGGGACATTCCCCAGATGGAATGAGGGCACTAATCCCCTCGGAACCAGCTGGATCTACAGCTCTATGCCTCGCAGGAGACAAAATTTATTAACAAGGGCGGTAGCTAGACCCACATGCATTTGAGTCCAGACTTTGGGGTCAACAGCCGTGGCCACACCTTAGGGAACTGCCCACTCGACTTGGGTCGTTTGAAGTAAAGTAGCTTTCTCCTTGGTTCCAAGGAGGAGGCTCCAGGCACTCACCCCCGGATGACATTCTGCTCCATGCCTGGATCTGGGTGCTCCACCCTCTCCCTGGGGTGCTGCTGAGAGTCAGAAACCCAGGCGTGCCAGGAAGAGCTCAGCTGGTCAAGCTCTGAGAACCATTTCAGCTCAGCTGGAGAGGCGGGCGACTTCTTGGTTTCTGAGAAGATACTTTCACAAGAGGGTGAGAGAAAAGGGAAGAGACCAAGATGCGGGGTCTGGCTGCCATTGGTCAGGGCCAGCATGGGCCGTGGCCTTAAGGGGGTTCTGGCAGCTGCTGTTATTTCCGTTGCCCTGGCAACCAGAGGAGAAATACACCACGCCCAGTGCAGGTGCACAAGAGTTGAGCACAGGCTTATTTCCCCCAGTTAGCCTGGCCAGCCCAGAGACAGCGACCTCGGGCTGCTCCCAGAATGGCCGGCTGAACATTTCGTTGTGTGGAGGCTGAAATGTGGAAACTTTGAGTTCAGGGGGCTTTGACCACGGGGGCCATGGACAGCACCCAGGTGGCACCCTCCCTGGCAGCAGAGGAAAGCTGGGCCTGGGGTTTGGAAGGGTCACCAGGGTCCCTGATTGCCTTTCCTGCCTCTGGCAGCTGCAGCCCCAGCAGCGACATCCTGGATCTTGTGGAGGAAGCTCCGTGCTAGGTCAGGCCCGGGCCGTGTAGCTCCACCCTAAAGCTCTGATGAGAAGCTGCGGCTGCCAGGGAGCTGCCACGTCTCCCTCGCTCTGATGCCCTTCCGCCTTGCTGAGCTCAGGGGGCCCCACTGGCCCTCTCTGCTGCGAAGCTCTTGAGGCTCTCCCTCTGTCAGGGGCTCAGCTTCACCACCCTGGGGTGCGGCAGACACAGGTTCAGATCTCTATCTCTGATGGAACGCCTTTGGGGTTCTGGTTTCCTTACCCGAGAAGTTGGAAACAGTCACATCACAAAGACTTGTGAGGGAAAAAAAGTTTTTGTGATAATATCTAAGGCGCCGTCTGGCACATAGTCAGTGCTCAGTAAATCAGGCCTTTGCCCTTTGCCTAACAGCCAGAACTGGAAGAGGCCTCCATTTCTGATGTGTTTGCACTTTCTGAGCTGACTGTTGGGTCCTCTCCTTGACCAGGAGTTTCAGGATCAAGGGCTGCCAGCAAACACAACCCAAATCCTCGCTGCTTTCTATTTCCAGAAACTCCCCTCTCCTGTCACCTCCCCTGCTACTTCTCTGCCCCAGCACCAACACCTCTTAACCAGATTCCTGCAGCTGCCTCCAAATGGACTCCCTGCTTCTGCCCCTGACTGCTCAACCTCTTCCCACCCAGAAGCCAAAGTGATCCTTCTGTGCTATTAATCAGAGTATCTCTCCTCTGCTCAGAGCTTGCCAGAGTCTGTCCGTCTCATTCTGAGCCTATACAATCAGGCTTCCTCTTCTGTGAACTTGTTTCCTGCCTCTTCCCCCTCGCTCCTTCTGATGGAGCCATGCTGGCCTCCTTGCTGGTCCTTGAAAGTACCAAGCATGCTCCCACTGCAGGACATTTGCACTTGCTTTCTCCTCTTCCTAGATATTCTTCCCTCAGATGTCTGCAAGGCTCATGACTTATTTCCTTCAGCTTTCCACTCAGTTGTCTCCTCAGTGAGGGCCTCCCAGACCACCTACCTAAAACGTCATCCCCAATCTCTGTCGCTTTCTATCTCTCTACTTTCTTTTTCTCCATATCCTGTATCATAACCTGAGATATACATTCTTTTTTTTTTTTTTTTCTTTTTTCATTTATCAAATGTCAACACCGGAAAGCAGGAAATTTGTTTTTTTTCCTCCTGAATCTTCAGTGCCTAGCACAGTGCTTGGCATATAGTAAGCACTAAATGAACAGAAGCTAAATAAATGAATGAATGAATGGAACAGGCGAAAGAATATATACACATACATCTACATATATTTAAATCTGCATTAAGTGGAAATTTTCATATATTTATTCATATATGTATATACTGGGGGTGCCAATGTATACACATTTTAAGAGATGTTATCTATGCGGTTACGCTGATGGTAACCACTCTGAACACCCTTTATAACTGTAGAAGTCAAGTGGAACTTGTATTCATCTTTTGTTATCTGTATATATTGAATATATATTGAATATATGTAAATATTGAATATTATTTTAATGCATTCTTTTCTTTTTAAAAATGTATATACATTTTTTGGCACCCTTTGTGTGTATATGTACATTTCTTTATATATTCTCTCTATAGAGAGAGAGATAGATAGATCTTTAGGGATAGCTTCTTGGAAGAGATTTTTTGTTTTGTTTTTCCCATGAACATCTTCTGTTAGTACAGTACAGTCCCTGCCCTGGCCCTTCCCTCAGGTGGTAATGAGAACACTCTGGAGACATTGACCTAGGTGTGGGTGTTGATATGAGGTGTCTGTGCAGACCCTTTTGAGGGCCCAGTCTTTTAGACACAGGACCCCTGCTGAGAGCTGTATTTGTGTTTGTTGACAATGGGTGACTGAGGCAGGGTTGTAGGGGAAGGGACAGGGACATCAAGGCTATTGGTATAGGCAGGAAGATGGAAGGAAGTCATTAAAATCATCTTGTGTCCATGGGTTTGAAATGAGTATCTGCCCTTAGACAGGTAAATCAGAGGCACCCTTGGATGGGAGAATATCCCCAATCAGGGCACTGATTTGACAGCTTCTGGTCAGCTGTCAAATCAGTTGACATGATTTGACAGCTTCTGGTCAGCTGCCATTTGCCCCTGGTGGCACTCTGGGTCCTTTCTACCCTCCTACATAATTTTCTTTAAGACACAGGGTAAAGATAAGGGCAAGAGTCACTTCAAGTAACATGAGAAAATGGTGAAGAAAGAGGAAAAATGAAAACATTGCCCACGGCAGGAAAGTCACACATTTTATACTTCTCTAACTGAATGGGCTTGGTGTTACATCTGGCATTATGTGTGCTTGACAAACCTGATGTGAAACCTTCTGCAGAACATGTGACAGGAACCGGTCTCTCTGTGAAATGTGAAAAGAGGCTCCCACCCAATTATTAAGAGGCTGCAGAAGAGGAAAGCAAAAGTGCACGCAGCTAACACAACACAGGGTTTGCCAAAATCATCCAGCCCCAATTCTCGTGTCAGCAGAGCCACTATCCCGAAGAGCTCCTGACTCGTGACTTGGTTCTTGATTCTGCCTGCCCCTCCTGCTGTGCACCCCCCACCTCGCCCAGGACCCCTGCCCACAGTGCACTCTTTCTCTGAATTTTCACTTGCCAGCTTTTCTTCAGGGTTTGCAGCCCCAGAAATTCCGTTGAGAGCACAATGATCTACACTCAGGATATTGTGAATGGCCACAAATGTCATATTGCTTATCTCGTTCCGTGCAACACCCGGCAGCTGCTGGCCTTTAACGAGGAGGCGGCACAGGGCTCAGAGAATCGTCCTGTGTGTGCTTTGTTCGTGCATTTTGCAGCTGATTTAAGAGCAAGAAAGGGAACAGACCGATCTGATGTCTTTACTCCAGAGATCATCTCACATCCTTCCTAGGGCAGGAAGAGCAGGTGACTGGGACACCGGACGTTTGGCAAGCTGGTGGCTTTCCTGCGTTGGCATGCTTCGCCGGGGTTTTCATGAAAAGACAATGACCTTTACAGAAAACAATGACCTTTGCAGAGATCTCCAAACCCTGGCAACTCGGCAGCCAGCTCAGCTCCAAGAGCGTTCCTATTGCTTTTCCCAACCAAGCTGAACAATTGGAAAGTAAGGAAGGGCTTTCAAAAAAAATCACCAAGATTTTTGGCAAACATTAGGAGCTCTTTCCCCCACCCGGTAATTAAAGCAGAAGTAAACAGTAAAAGAATATCAAATTGCAGCTCCGTTCAGTAATAGGTGCCCAGGTGGAGCTCCTGCTTGTGCAGACCTGTGCTTTGAGACAGAAGGATGGCCTTTCTGGGGTGTGTTCCAATGGGCCTCCAGATCTGACACATCAAGATTAAGACCTGGGGATTTGGAGCTGAGAGAGAAGAAAGGGTGAGTCATCTGAGGCATGATCTGTGAAAAAAAAAATGTCTTCCTCTTTCGAAGTTGCCCTCTCTGCACCATCCCTGAGCCTCTTCTTGTTTTTGTCTCCTGCATGGTACTGACCTGCCCTGAAGAGGCTCATGGATTCAGGGAGCTCAAAGCACCCCCACTTCCTGCTGCACAGGAATCTTTCTCAGGCTGGCTTGGTCTGTGTCTCACCCACCCACCAGCTTTGTGACCCCAGATCAGGTGCTTACCTTCTCTAAGCTTCAGTTTTCTCAACTCTAAAAAGAAGAGAACAACAGGTACTTATAGGGTGTCTGTGAGATAAATGAAACAATGTAAAGTGCTGGGCACATAAGAATCACTCAACCATGGCTGTTGCATGTGTCAATAGTTCATTTGTTTTTAGTGTTGAGTAATATCCCATTGCATGGGTATATCACGATTTGTTTAATCATTCATCTGTTGGTGGAAGTTGAGTTGCTCCCAGTTTGGGGCTATTACAAATAAAGCTGCTACTATTTGTGTACAAGTCCTGTATGGACATTGTTTCCCTTTTCTCGTCGGTAAATACTTAGGAGTAGAATGGCTAGACCATATGGTAGGTACATTTATAGCTTTTAAGGAAACTGTCAAACTATTATCTGAAGTAGTTACACCATTGTGCTTTTCCACTGGTGGTTTCTGAGAGTTACGGTTGCTCTGCATCCTTGCCAACACTTAGTATGGTCTGTCTTTCTAATTGTATCCATTCTAATAGATGAGTAGTGTCAGGTAATTCACATTTACTTTGGTTTGCAGTGAAGATATTTAGTTAAACATTCCATGCAGTGGTTTCATTTATTCACTGCATAGGCCTCAAAGTCAAATATTATCTGAAGATAACAGTTGTGAAATGTAATCCTTGATGCACAGAAGATTAAGTGAATTTCAGCAACGGCCTGTATTCCAGGCTGTAGGCTACTTCATTTTCTTCCCATCGTTCTTCCTAAAGCCTAATAACTGCCTCGATTTCATTACTTCACCAGTGATCCTTGGTCCCCATCACCTTTAGCTCCTGTTCCTGATAACAACAAACATCATAAGATTGACAGCTCTACTAGTTTTGTCCTGTGTTTACAATAATGATGTTAGGGAAGGCATTCTTCACTATTTTGGGGGAATCCAAAAGAGAGAACCCACAGGAGAAATTTAACTCTGGTTTTAGTTCTCGGGATGTTTTGTTTTTCCTGAACAAAAGTTTGTTTTCATCTGGTGGATGCTGGAAATCTGGTAGCCAGAAACATAGAGCCAAATTTGCCTTCTACTCTGTAGCAAGTTTATCAGGTTCTATGTTGTGCATGTAACCCATGCCTGGCTCCAGCTTACTTGCCTGCTTGATTTTCTATTTGCTTTACTTTCCATAAATTTGAATAATTTTTATATGTATGTTGATAATCAGAATCCAAAAGGCATAAGTTTAGTTTTTTCTCACTCTTGCTCCTAAACAACCTGATCTTCTTCCTCAGTGGTAACTGCTGTTGTTATTTGTTGTGGGTTTTTCCAGAGAAGCTATGTGACCATAAGTATCTATGTGTATTTAAGTATACGTACAAGGCTGTATAGTACAGGTTTGTCAGCAGTTTATTAAAGAAGTTGGAGTTAGTAGGACATATAAAAAAAAGTAACTTTATTTCTGTTCATTGTTGACTCTGGAAATTCTCTCTGCTGTTTCCCTGCCTGCCCATGGATGAAGTCTCTGGCAGATACCTTAACTTTCAGGTATTAACAAGTAGTCTCACTTTCCCTTAAACAGTCTGGACTAATATAGAATCAAAGCATCAGTCACTCTTGCCCTTCTCTGGGTGGGTCCAACTTGACTTACATGCACAGGGCACGGACTGCTTCCTCACCATCTCCCATGCTCTTTCGCTCCCCAGCACCCACTTGCTATCTTCCAGGGTGGGAGAGCTGACATAGCTGCACCTGCAGATTTATTTAAAGGAACACTCTTGGACTACTGGAACCTTTTCACTTATAGATGTGAGATCTGGATGTGTCTGGGAGCCTGGGAGTTTGTTTCCACCCTTTTCCCCCAGCCAATGACCCATCGAAAAGGAGGTTGGAAATCTAACCTCCTTACCACGGAGTGGGACATGCTGGGAGAAGTAATTTATGCTCTAGAGCTCCCTGCAGGATGAGGCTGGGACCTTGTCTGAAATCTCCCCCTTGCTTGGCTTCTTCTTCTCTGTCCTTTCCTCCCACTCTCATACCAGGTTCTCTGAGCACACTTCTTTAATCATTGTACATAAATCCTTATTTCAGGCTCTGCTTCACAGGATCCCAACCTAAGACTGCAGTTGTTTAAATACTGACTGATTTCCCCCCCCCAGGAATAAGATGTATCTGTCAATTTGTATATTTACATCTGACTTTACAAAAAAATTAGAACAATATATAGCTTTTATACCCAAGGTATCAATTTCATTATCCAAAATGTTGCATTCCTTGCTGTGGCTGATAAAAGAAACGCTCAATTTGATCTAACTCCCTAGAGAATGGCAGACCTCTCCTACAAGGACTGCCTTGTCCTGAGGGTTCACCGACATGAGATAGCAAGTAGAAAACAATTTGAATTATATTTTGAAATATTTTACTTTTCAATGATGTGGAATCTCTTCTTCAGAGATGTCAATTTCGCTCATATTTCTTCCATATTTATCATCTTTTTCTCTAAACTTTTTACTTGTTGTTAACTTCTATTTGGTTTTCCTTACCTTCCTCACCATGTTCCCCATGTCCTTTACTATGATGTTCGCGTCAGGGTCTAGTCTCCTTAGTGCAACATCCAATGTGAACTTCATTTTTATGATGCTATAATTTCACTTGTCCGCTTCTTTTCTAAATTCTGCCAGGTCTTGTTTCATCCAGTAGGTGTTTGTGCCCACTCTGTGTTCTTGGTTTATACTGGCAATCCTGAATATTTTCTCTTTGCTGAGGAGTACATCACTGTATCATCTCTGCTCTCATCCAGTTCTTAGTAGTCGCCATAATAGCTGACATTTTCAAGGATGTTGGGTTCAAGGTTCATTTGGGAGGTAAGTAAAGAAGCTTGGGGGTTGGACAGATTGTTATTCAAATCCTAACCCTATTACATAAAACTTGGGTTATCTTGAGGAGGTTGTTCTCTCTGAGCCTCAGTTGCCTTATTTGTAAAACAGATAAAATATTACTTCACAGTGTTATCATGAGGATTGGACAAAATGAATAACACAAAGAGCCAAGCTCAGAGTCTGGCTTACAGAAGGTGCTTAATAAATTCCACCTTTTTTCCTAATTAAATTGATGAGAAGTTTAAACAAGTTTACCATAATAAGAAGTAACCTTATCTTAAATGCTATTTTTCTTTCCATTCTTTATTTCAGAATTAGGTAGATAAGTAGTCATAATACAGGTAAAGCTTGGGCCTCGCTTTGGTCCCTGTTTCACCTAGTTTGAGATTAGTTTCCCTTATTGGTGTTATGTGCCCCCTCCTTCCCTCCCCTGGCACGGTTCCGCTACTGCCAAACCCTTTCTTATAGTGTTATGATATATATTCAGGGTCTGTTTATAAGTGAGAACATGTGGTACTCAGTTTTTTGCTTCTGTGATAAATCACTGAGTATGGTAGACTCTAAAGCCATCCAAGTTGCTACTAAGTCCAAAATTTTGTCCTTCTTTATGGCTGCATAATAGTCCATCATGTTTATGTACCACATTTTAAAAATTCAGACTTAAATGTAAGACCTCAAACTATAAGAACCCTAGAAGAAAATGCAGGAAACATTCTTATGCACATTGAAGTAGACAACCAATTTTTAATCAAATCCCTAAAGCAAATGCCATAAGAGATAAGATAGACAAGTGGGAACTCATCAAACTGAAAAGCTTTTGAAAAGCCAAAGAAACCATAAAGAGAGTGGAGAGACAGCCCACAGAATGGGAAAAAAATTTGCCAACTGTATGTCTAATAAAGATCTAACATCCAGGATCTACATTCAAAATATGCCGAAAGGAAAAAAAAAAAAACCAAACAGCCCTATTAAAAAGTGGGCAAAGGATATGGATAGACACTTCTCAAAAGAAGACGTATGAGCAGCCAACAGATCCATGAAAAAATGCTCAGCCTCACTAATCATCAAATAAATGCAAATTAAAACCACACTGAGATACCACCTACTTCCAGTCAGGAAGGCCATTATCAATAACTTAAAATGCTATTTGATTTAGTCATTGCCCAAAAGCACCTATTATAACAAATGATATTAGAAAATATTATGGAAGGGTTACCATATACTAAGAATTTTGTTAAATTTGTTGCATGTTATCTCATTTAATTATTCAGCAACTCTGAGATATTTTATATCATCATACTGTTTTACAGTGGGGAAAACTGATATTTGAGTAGCTTCCTGCTCAAGGTAGTCAGTGGCAAATTCACCACTTGGTCCAACTTCAAATTCCAGTGGTCATGTGTTAATCATGACCCAATATTTTATGCAATGTGGTCCTTCCTTGGGCTAAGAGTTGTAGAAAAAGAAAAAAAAGTGTGAGGTGTCACCTTTGACCTTGGGAAGCTCACAGAACACACACACACGCACACACACACAGCATAAATTGTTTCGTAAAAACACAGGTTGTATCATTTTGTGACCACATGTGACTCGCATGCTCAGTTAGATGAAGTAAGATTTGACATGCTACTCAGAGAATAGTTTATTCCCTAGGGATAGAGCCTTCATTCTTGCCCCTCTATTTTTAGATGGCCTAGTAAAAGTGACTGAATTTTAAATCACTTAGATTATTGGATTCTTTCAGAACATAGGTATCTGTGTGTGTGTGTGTGTGTGTGTGTGTGTGTGTGTGTGTGTGTCTGTGTGTGAATTCTGTAAACAAATGATTGGCATTTAGTGCCCTTCTGGGATTGAGGATTGGAAGGTGAGTAGAGGGGAATATTGGATAGGGAATAAGAACTCTATTGAAAGGATTAAGCCATGCAATGTTATTTATCAAAATATTTTTTTCATTGGGAAAGTAGGGGCAAAGATTGAACAAGTTGTTAAGGAAATTCCTATAAATACCCAAAGATTTATGTTGTGCTTGAAAGGAACTACAGAAAAGCAACACACAATTTTAATTCATTGTTTAGCATGAGCAGCCTTTAAATTGTTCCAGAAATGAGTTTTGTACTTTAACAGTTTTTTGGTGCCCATAGCATACACAAACAAAGCCGCAGTGAAAAAGTACAGAATCTTAAGAACTGTATCATTTGGGTTTCTCCAGACTAAACAAAAAGTGCCAAGTATGGCCAGATAAAAGATTTTTCTAACCCTCCCCATTCAACCCCACCTTTCTATGGGAGGACCCAATCTGAAATACGTACAAGAATGTTGGATCAAGAGCCTGGAATGCCTTCTAATGGTACACCTCTTAGCTTTGGGCAGAGTGCAAGAACTCAACCATATTATGGGACAGGCTTGCTGGAATTCAGGCAGTGAGTGTTTCCTCTAGATTACAATTGATTCTTTCCACCAAAAATATTTTTCTAGGCAAGTAGTCCTATAATTTATTAGCTTCAAGGACCTGCAAAGTCAAATGGAGATAAACTTTGGTTGGGAGAAAATAAATAGTAGTTTCTAGACGATGCAGGCCACAGCCATTTGGGCAAATACCATCTGCCATCCTTGGGGGGAACACGCTGTCAGTGCAGTCTGAATGCTCTGTGAACCACAGCCACACCTACTTCTTCTTGCCTCCCAGTCTTATCTACTGCAAACCAGCACATATAGTCATAAATACATGACATATAATAATAAAGATGGGATTATCTGCCACTACCAAATCTTGTGAATTCTTTTTTTTTTTTTTTGAGTCCGAGTCTCACTCTGTCACCCAGACTGGGGTGCAATGTCATGCTGCAGCCTTGACCTACTGGGCTCAGGTGATCCTTCTGCCTCAGCCTTCAAAGTAGCTGGAACCACAGGCATGCACCATCACACCCAGCTAATTTTTTTTAATTGTAGAGATGAGGTCTCGCCATATTGAGTATTGGGCCAGTTGAGTTCCCAAGATCTATTTTATTGCCTTCCCTTTAAGCAGCCTAAAGAACCAATGAAGATATCTTCACTTCAGAAGCTTTGACTTAACTAAAGTTACCATCGCTTCTTTGTGTGGGTCTAGACAACACTGCATACTCTGAGTAGGAAAAGCGCTTTCCAACTCTACACTGTAGGCCGGCTTCCTAGAGCCAGCCTTGAGTTTCCCCAGCAGCAGATCCTGCTGAATGTACATTCGGATACTCTATATTCAAGCTTCTCAGCAATGCATCTTCTGTTTCAGAACTTGACTTGGCCACTAAAATTCTGGTGTATATCAAGCATGCTAGGCAGGGAATCCTTGTGAAAATACTATCTCTCTGGCCATTTCCCTCCTGTCTTCCTTGTTCCTACTCCATTTTCTCTTACTCTGCTTCCACCCTCTCCTTCTTCTTCTTCTCTAGTTATCAATTAAGCACCTGTGGATGCTAAGGAAGACCTAAAGATAAACAAGACAAAGTTCCTGCCATTGAGGTAGTCAATCTAAAGGAGACAGATTTATAACAGATAATGATAATACAGTATGCATTCAACATGTGGACACCATTGTGCATGTACCTGAAAAATACTTTTGGTAGAAAAATTTATAAATAATTTTAATATTATTTATTATATTCAATATATTTTATATTATTTATATTATAAACATTCCATGAATAAATAATTTTTGTAAGTTGTTAGTATTTCTTGGTGTGAGGTCATAAATGTTTAAGGGAAGAGAAAATACCAGCATCCTTTGACGTTGATAATGAGGCAGCTCCTAAATCCCGTCAGCTACCACGTCCTATTGGACTTCAACGGTTCCTTACATTTCTATCTTGTCTTCTCTTCTTACTCTCCATGTTTTGTCTTGAAAGCATGATTCCATCTACTACTTCAGCTTTCACAATATCTTGGTATCTCCTAAGTGTCCCTCTTCAACCCAGATTCTACCCTACTCTGCCTCAGGTCCAAGGAGTCTATACCAGCTGAGTAACTGAGACACAGGGAGAGACATCCGATCCCTGGTGGAAAGGAATTCAAGAAGGTAGTAAAGAGTGGGGAGGTGGGAGGCCCCTTAACCTTTGACCTTTTCCTCATGGACTTGCCTGACCAAATGTGTGGTGGGTGTTGGGGCAGGAGGTTCACCTTGACAGAAAAAAGGCTGAAAAATCACCTTCAAAGGAGTTAAGATCTTACAATGGGAATCATTTCTTCTCCGTGGAATACCAAAGAACTGATGTAGTGTTGTTGTCTAGCTGAAGGTGGTTGGTGTCAGAGTCAGCTTTGTAGTAAGGGAGCAGGTTAGGAAGACAGGTTTCCTACACATATGGAAACATGAGGGAGGGAGGGGCCTTGATGTGCTCCCAGGGTCTGTGCTGGCTGAGGGCATCTCGTACCATAGTCTTCAGGGAAAATCTCCCAAATATTTTCCAGGTTTCCCAACCTATGATGCTAACACCACAATCAGCATCTCACTGGTGTTCACTAAAGATTGTTTTCGTTGTAGAGACAATGAAATGAGGCAACAACCGTAGTTCTTTTTGTAGCAGTTCCAGACTCCAGTTAGATTCAGATGGATTTCTAGCAATATAACTGGAGGAATTCAGATGCCATGTATCTTAGTTGGCTCCCAAGAACAATAATTGGTGGTAAACTTAGGTTTGGACTTTAGGACTCTGGAAGATATTTGTAAAGAACATTTTCTGTCTTATCTTTGTCCTCACAAGGTAAACTTCAGGACTCCTGGGAAGTGGGGACTCTTTTTTCTGGAGCCCAGGTGCTGGTAGAATTGTTCAGCTTTGGCCATGATTATGACTATTAGATGAAAGTTTGCAGTGGCTCCTATTCTATAGTCTAGAGGGGAAAGCTGATGAGTTGACACTTCCTGTTGTGTTTCCCTTTTGCCAACATTTTATTTTTTGTTTTTTACCTCCAGTATTCAGTTCCTACAAAACAAATATGACGACTTTATTAATGGTCTTTCACATTTTCCTAAAGGTAATATCTCCACCTGCAAGGTTATCTCAGCTTCATCCTAATAATTTCTAAGGTAATATGTAAAATTTACCTTTAAAATGATTAATCTCTCAAAGTGGGATAATAAGTGACCATACTTTCTACTTTATATTCTTCTGTGGTTTCTGAACTATTTAATTAATTCATAGTAAGTCATTAACAGGGGAAAAAAGTACAAATTGCTTTTTAAAATATAAAAAGGGCTCACTCAAAGAGTGATGCCATGAGATACGGTACAAATGTGCATGTATGCTCACCTGCAAGAGGAATGATAGCAACATAATGAGATTGGGTGGGTTTCTCTTATTTTTTGTTTGTTTTATTTCATAAAAAGTTCTTGTTATCAACAACAACTATTGCTTCCTTCAATGGACGGCTTGGGAGGCTTGTCACTCATTTTTATAATGCTGCCCCTGCTTACTTTTAAAAGAAATCACTCTTGAACTGTGGATATTTTTTAATTGTCTCAGTGAGAGCAAATCATCCATGTAAAGGATGGTTTTGATTCTGCTTGTAAGCCAGGTCCACATCTTTCTTAATTAAAGAAAGACGTAATTATAAAATAATGAGTTTCGTTTTATCTGTCATTGTGGTATGTGCAACTGATGACTAGCTCTAGGGGCAATTTCAAAAGAAGAGTTGTTAGAGTAAGTATCTTCCTAGGTATTATATTAAAGGAAATGATATTCATTTAAAATTGATGTGTTAAATTTAATCTCTCTCTCTCTCTCCCTTTAACAAACTCTTGGGTATTCTATGTACTTTCATTTAAAGTTTTCTACTGTAAGCTGATCAAGACAATTTTTTGTGCTTCTCCTGAAAGCTGTAAGTAGTAAAGTGCGTAATTATAAAAATTCCATAAATAAATAATTTTTAAAAAGTTGTTAGTATTTCTTGGTGTAAAGTTATAAATGTTTGAGAAAAGAGAAGATACCAGCATCCTTAGAAATTGAAGATAACGAGGCAGCAAACAAGAAACAATAGAATGAGATTTACCCAAGTTTTCTATATAACACAGCTTCTCTGCATTGGAGCTTGGAATTGCTACAAAAAGAACCGTGGAGGTTGTCTCATTTAGAGACAATGAAAATAATCCTTAGTGAACACTAATGAGATGCTGATTGTGTCTTTAGCACCAGAGGCTGGGTCTAATTCTGTTTCATAGAATGGGAAACGTGGAAAACATTTAGGAGATTTTCCCTGAAGACTATGGTACGAGGTGCCTGGGAACACATCAAGCCCATTTCTTCCCCCATGTTTCCACATGAGTGGGGAACCTGTCTTCCTAACCTGCTCCCTTACTACAAAGCTGACTCTGACACCGCCTTCAGCTAGACAACCACCCTACTTCAGTTCTTTGGTATTCCATGGAGAAAAAATGATTCCCGTTGTATGATCTTAACTCCTTTGAAGGTGATTTTTTAGTCTTTTTTCTGTCAAGGTGAACCTCCTGCCCCAATCCCCACCACACATTTTGTCAGGCAAGTCCATAAGAAAAAGTCAAAGGGCCAAGGGGTCCCACCACCCCACTCACTCTCCCATCCATGTGTGAGGCATCTGCTCTTGAATTTCTAGTTGAAGCAGATGTTTGGTCGTATGATTCGGAGTTGGCTCTCCACCTGTGTTCCACTTGGGAGTCAAGGCTGCTAGCCCTGAGTCAATCATGGGGCAGGTGTGCTCTAGGGATAGAACGTGGATGCCCCCCCCCACCATCTGTGGCTTCACAAGTCCAACTCTACTCTTTGGAAGTTATAGTGGGTGCTTCATAAGTAGTTGTTAAGTGAATTACTCAGTTAATTCTCAACGGAGAAGGATGGGAAGATATGGCTTTCCAAACAGGACATAGGCTGTTGAAGGTTTGGGGGGAAGGGTGCAGTGGAAGTGGGGTGAGAGAGTCTGTCTAATTAGAAAAAGTCATTTTCAATATCATTTTAACTTTTTCAATGTTTATTGAGGTGTGATTTCCATATTGTATAATGCACATATCTTATGTGTACAGTTCAGACTTTTTGCAGATTTATATAGTCATGTGACTCTCACCTAGATCAAGACCTAAAACATTTTCATGGAACTTTTCATATGGAAGGGAGTCCCATTGTGTATACTACAATTTGCTTATCCATTCTCCTGTTGATAAACATTCGTGCTATTTCTACCTTTTAGCTATTATGAATAAAGTTTTCACGAGCATTCTTATTTAAGTCTTTTGAGGGCATACACATTCATTTCTCATGGTTATAAACCTAATAGTAGAATTGCTAAATCATGGAGTCGATGCTGTTTGACTTAATTTGAAATCACCAGATGTGTTTTTCAAAGTAGTTGCAATATTCTCATTCCCACCAGCAGTGTATGAGATTTCTAGTCATTCTACATCTTTGACAGCATTTAGGTATTGTCAGTCTTTTTCTCCCACTATTCTGATGTGTATACTGTGGTATCTCATTGTGGTTTTAATGCACATTACCACGATGACTAACAATGTTGAGAATTTTTTTTCAGACCTTTATTGGCTATTTAGAGACTATTTTTTGTGAAGTGCTTGTTCAGTTCTTTTGTCCATTTTTAAGTTGTGTTGTTTGTTTTTTTAATTATTGATTTTTAAAATATATTCTGCATATAAGCCCTTTGTTAGATACGGTATTGCACATATTTTCTTAGTCTATAGCGTCTTGTGATAAACAGAAGTTGTTAATTTATATTAACTACTATTTATCTAGTTTTCTTTTATAATTATTGCTCTTGTTCTAATAATTTTTTGCCTATTTCAACTTAGTGAAGATATTTTCATGTTTTCTTTCAGATGCTTTATCATTTTTAGCTTTCATATTTATGTCTATCTCAAGTTAATTTTTGTGCTGTGGGAAGTAGAGGTCAAAATTTATTGTTTTTAATTTGGATATCCAGCTGTCCCCACAATAGTTTATAAGGATCTTCCTTTCTTCATTGATTTTTATTGGTGGCTTTATTGAAAATCAAATGTCTGTATACAGTCATGCATCACTTAACAATAGAAATACGTTCTCAGGAATGCATTATTTCATCATGTAAACTCAAACCTGTATAACATGTTACTATACTGATTACTGTAGACAACTGTAATACAATGGACAACTATAACACAATGGTAAGTACTTGTATATCTAAATATAGAAAAAGTAAAGTAAAGGTACAGTGTAAAGGATAAAAAAATGGTACATCTGTCTAAGTCACTTCCCATGAATAGAGCTTGCAGGGCTGGAAGTTGCTCTGGGTGAGTCAGTGAGTGACCTGTGTCATGACTGTACACTGCTGTAGACTTTATAACCACTATATACTTAGGCTACACTAGATTTATTTAAAAATTTATTTCATCAATAATGATTGGCCTTACTTACCACAACCTTTTATCCTTTTAACTTTTAGATTTTCTAAAACTTTTTGGCTCTTTTGTAAAACTGCCTCACCTAAAACACAAACTTGCTGTACGGCTATACAAAACATTTTCTTTCTCTATATCCTTATGCTCTATATTTTTTTCTATTTCTTAATTTTTTTCACTTTTTAAACTTTTTGTTAAAAATTAGGACACAACCACACACATTAGCCTAGGCCTACATAAGCTGAGGACCATCGATATCACTGTCTTCCATCTCCATATCTTGTCCCACTAGAAAGCCTTCAGGGGCAATAACCCACATGGAGCTGTCATCCCCTATGATAACAATACCTTCTTCTGGAATACCTCCTGAAGCCTGTCTGAGGTTGTTTTACAGTTAACTTTAAAAAATAAATAAATAGAAGTACACTCTAAAATAATGGCTAAAACTTTAAATACAGTAAATACACAAACCTATAACATTGTCATTTATTATTATTATCAAGTGTTACATACTGTACACAATGGTATGTGCTACCTTTTTATAGAGCTGGCAGTGCAGAAGGTTTGTGTACACCAGCATCACCACAAGCACATGAGTAACATGTTGTGCCATGTCTCTAGGCAACAGGAATTTTTCAGCTTCATTTTAATTCTACGGGACCACCATCATATACGCTGCCTGTCATTGCCCAAAATCTTGTTATACAGCACACAACTGGGCTTTCTCTTCTCTTCCACAGATATCTTAGTCTATCTTAGTGACAACATCACACCATCTTAATTACTATGATGAAGCTTACAGTAAGTTCTGAATTCTGGTAGTTTAAGTTCTCCAAATTTGTTTCTTCTTTAAAGATTGCTGTGGCTATTCTAGTTTTTATATTCCACTTCATAGTTAGAACCACTTCATCAATTTATATTTTTTAAAAAGTCTATTGGGATTTTGATTAACATTGCATGGAGTCCAATATTGAAACGAACTTTGTCCACTCCATGAACACTTTTTTTTTTTTTTTTTGAGTTGGAGTTTCACTCTGTTGCCCAGACTGGAGTGCCAGCCTCGACCTGCTGGGTTCCGGCGATCCTTCCACCTCAGTCTTCCGAGTAGCCGGAATTACAGCCATGCGCTACCACGCTCGGCTTATTTTTTGATTTATTTTAGAGGTGAGGTCTCGCTGCCCAGGTGGGTCTTGAACCCGCAGGCTCAGGCAATCCACTCACCTCAGCTTCCCAAAGGCATGGGATTACAGGTTGAGCCACCGAGCCCGGCTCCCCATGAACACTTTTAATTTAGGTCATTGTAAAAGGAAGAATAATATTGACTGTTAAATATAATATGTGTAATTAGAAAAAACACCACACTATTTTTAAAGCTGGCTGCCCCTCTCAGAGGATAAAATAATTTCTTTTAGGGCAAGCATTGAATTGTTTTTATTTTTTTTAATTGCTTCCAGAAATCAAGTAATAGAAAATTACGCTGGTGCTTTGAGGAATGAAGGAACACAGGGATATACAACTTGAAGTGATTGTGAAGACAAAACAACAACCTCAGGACAGTTAGGAGCCAGAAGACAGTAGGAGGCCAGCTATGCCTTGGATGGACCCCGATATAGGGTAACATTCCTCTGTGCTAAGAGGAAGGTGACTAGGAGAACGGGGTGGCATCTAACTTGCTCAAAAGTTGGATAAGGCATGTATTTGAGGGCAGAGAGTTGGGTTGTATTTGGAAAACAAATGGAAAGTACAAGTGAAGACTTCGATAGCACCTCCTCTTTCACTTATGATGGCTCTGTCTGTTAGCTGAGATAATAGTTCAGATACAATGGACCCGTTTGCTCAAACTGGACATTTTGCAATTTGTCTGTGTTTACAAAAGTCTACGCAAACCACATAATATAGCTCTCAAAGGTTAGTGTTTTCTTGGAAAAGTTTGGGTAATGCTGTAGTAGGCTATTTCTAAAATGGCCCTCATGATCCCTGCCTCCTTGTGTTTCCTCTCTTGTGTAATCCCTTCCTCGTGTGTAGGCTGGTCCTAGTGACTTATTTCAAAGGAATAGAATACAGCCAAAGTGATGGGCAGTCGCATCCATGATTCAGTTAGAAAAACTGTGAGTTCCTCCTTGCCCGCCCCCTCCCTTCCGGTTGCCTACCAGCTGGCACTCCCAGTTGCCTACTGGCTGAGTGGTGTGAGCTGCTATGTGGAGAGGCCCACCAGGCAAGGAACTTGGGGCATCTTATGGAGAAACTGAGTCTTACCAAGAACCACTTGACTGTGCTTGCAAGTTCATCTATGAGATGATGGCAGACACAGCTAACATCTTGATTGTGGGCTTGTGAGAGACCCAGAGCCAGAACACCCCAACTAAACCATCCCTAGATTCCTGGCCTACAGAAACTAGAATAATTACACAACAGATAATTAAAACAAATGATAATATTAATGACTAGCATTCTTTAGTATTAACTAAGCATCGAGCATTGTACTAAGTGCTTTACATATGATTTCTCTTTGGATCCTCACAATAATCCTATGAAGAAGAGATTAATATGCTCATTTATAGATGAAGGAACTGAAACTTAGAGTAATTTGCCAAATTTGCAGAGGTAGTAAGTAAAATCAAGATTTAAATCTGGACAGTCTTGCTCTATAACCTAGATGTTTAAACAGTATGCTCTGCTACACCAACTAATCTCTGTAGAATTGAAATAATTTTTTTCACAAATTAACTAATTTTTTAATGGAATTACTTTATTGGTTTTGAATAAAGTAACCCTAAGCCCGGGCCCTTAGTCACCTCAGAGAAAAGCAGTCAAAAGCTAGAGACCAGAAACCTTTGCTAAAAGCATATACCATGCAGTTAGGTTGTTTGATTTGGAACTGAGATTTGCCCAAGCAGTAGAAAAGTATTTGAAAAGGAATAAAAATTCCTAGAGAAGGACTGAGGGGAGGATGATTCATTGTGTTTTTGTTTCAGCTTTTATGTCAGCACATCAGACTGTGAGGATGAAAACAAATCAAGCTCTCCCAGTGAGAATATTGTGTTGGAATAGTCGAGAATGTATCTCAGCTGGGATCTACTAAGAAAAAAGGAAGTCATATTTAAAATACTGTGATGGAAAACAATTATTGTGAGAAGCTATATTGCTTAAAAAACTGGCTTGGACATTGAATCTCTTTTAATGTGAAATTAGTTATTATAACACGCTTGCTATATAATAAAAACATTAATAAATCAATTCAGAAAATTACAGACAATATCACCCCAATCCCGTCCACCAGCAATAACTAGATTGATTTGTTTTACTGTTTTGTAAAGAACCAAGCAAGTAAATTAAAGCACAGTTGAAAGACAGATTACAAACCGGGCTCGGTGGCTCAGCCTGTAATCCCGCACTTTGGGAGGCCAAGGTGAGTGGATTACCTGAGCCCGCGGGTTCGAGACCCGCCTGGGCAACTTGGCAGGTTTTGATTCTTATTATAAATATCTCTTCATATCAATAACTATGTCTACATCATTGTTCTTAATGTATCACCGTGTGTATATCCCACCACTTATTTGATTAATCACCTGGATATTTAAGGTGCTTACAATTTCCTGCCCTAAACGACTCTATGAGAAACAACTTTGTACAGATATTTTGTGCATTTGTCTAATTTCTTTAGAATAAATTTTTAGATGTGGAATGGTTGGGTCAGAGAGTTTGCATATTTTGGAGTTTTACAGCTCTTGCCAAATTGCCCTCCAGAAAAGTTGTACAAAATTAATTCCCACCAACTGTTTACTAGAGTACCCACTTCCTACATCCTTGACAGTAATGGGTATTAGCATTCTTTTAAACCTTTGCCCATCTGATAAGTGAAAAGCATCTTATTTTAGTTTGCACTCCTTTAATCACTAGGAGGATTAGGCATGCTTTCCTATTGGTTATTTGTGTTTCTACTTTTATGAATTATCTTCATATGCAACTTTTCCATTGAGTTGTTCATAATATATTATTTAATGTTTTATAAATGAAGGAATTTAACACTTTCTCTTTTCCATATGCTACACTTTACCCCAGTTTGTAATCTGTCTTTCTTTTTTTTGAGTTGGAGTCTCACTCTGTCGCCCAGACTGGAGTGCAGTGGCCTCTCCCGGCCACCGCAGCCTCGACCTGCTGGGCTTCGGCGATCCTTCTGCCTCAGCCTTCCAAGTAGCCGAAACTACAGGCATGCGCTACCATGCCCAGCTGATTTTTGATTTATTGAAGAGATGAGGCCTCGCCAGGTTGCCCAGGCAGGTCTCGAACCCGCGGGCTCAGGCAATCGACTCACCTCGGTCTCCCAAAGCGCAGGATTACAGGTTGAGCCACCGAGCCCAGTTTGTAACCTGTCTTTCAACTGTGCTTTAATTTACTTGCTTGGTTCTTGCTCTGTTGACATTCAGAATTTGTATGTCATCAAATCTATCCATCTTCATATTTATAGTTTCTGATCTTGTTATGCTTAGAAAGGGCTTGCCTTCTGGCCAGATGGTTCTACTAAGTCTGGATGGCCACAAGGAACCAAAATTTTAAGGCAGCATTTGGAAAGCAAAATAGGAAAGACAATAAATTATAAAATATGCTATTTACTTTTATAGGCTTTCCCTCAGGGGCTTCTTCATTTACCATAACTGATGAATAGCATGAAAAAAAAAACTCTCAACAATTTTCATATATGTTGATTTGAATATACACGTGTGCATAAAGTTCGACGTTTTTGCATTGAACTTGGCTACATTCTTTAGGAATAACAATAAAGTTAATAGATCATAAACACATTGCTGATTTCATGATAGTTCTAATAACAGAAATGTGTTAAAGAATGACTTATAGTCATATCACGTCCTATGCAAAGTTATTTCACATACATCATTTCATTTCATTCTCACAGCAACGTTGCAGATTAACTACTACGATCTTCCTTTCAGGTGACAATATTGAGGTTCAGAGTGGTTACATGACTTAAACAGCATCACACAATAAAATGCTGGCAGAGCCCAGGACTCAAACTTGTGTCTTTTAAATAAAAATCCAGTGTTCCTCCCAGTTATCAAAACAGTAATTATGATCTTTTCAGCACTGAATAGAGTCAGTGGGAAGTTCTGAATTTAGTTGCCTCATAAGGCTACAATAATCAAAACAGACTGGTATGGGTACAAGAACAGTCATATAGACCAAAGGAACAGGATAGCGATTCCGGAAGCAAAAACTCAATTTCTCAACCAACTTATCTTCAACAAAGCCTCCACCAACAACCACTGGGGGAGAGGCGAACTTATTCAGTAAATGGTGCTGGGAAAACTGGCTGACCACATGCAGAAGATTAAAACAAGACCCCTACCTATCATCATACACAAAAATCAACTCCAAATGGATCAAAGACCTAAATGTAAAACCTCAAACTATAAGAACCTTAGGAAAGGCAGGAGAAACCTTTCTGGAAATTGGAACTGGCAACCAATTCCTGATCAAAACCCCAAGTGCCCATGCCATAAGAGATAAGATAGACAGTGGGACCTCATCATACTGACAAGCTTCTGCAAAGCCAAAGAAACTATCAAGAGAGTGGGGAGACATACCACAGAATGGGAAAAGTATTTGCCAACTGTTTATCTGACAAAGGCCTAACATCTAGGATCTACAAGGAACTCAAACATACCAAAAGGAATAAAACAAACAGCCCTATTAAAAAGTGGGCAAAAGATATGAATAGACACTTCTCAAAAGGAGACATATGGGCAAACAACAGATACATGAAAAAATGCTCAGCCTTACTAATCATCAAAGAAATGCAAATTAAAACCACACTGAGATACCAAGGAACTCCCGTCAGGATGACCATCACCAATAACTCAAAGAACAACTAATGCTGGAGAGGATGCAGGGGAAAAGGAGCACTTCTACACTGTTGGTGGGAGTGTAAACAAGTACAACCTTTGTGGAAAACAGTGTAGCGATTCCTATAAGATCGAAAAATTCCATATGACCCAGCAATCCACCTTCTGGGAATATACTTGGAGGAACTCAAATTACTATGAAAAAGATACCTGCACACACATGTTTATTGCAGCATTGTTCATAATAGCAAAAACATGGAACCAACTGTGCTGCCCATCGAAAGTGGACTGGAAAAAAAAATGTGGTACATATATATGGTGGAATATTACGCAGCCATAAAGAGGGACAAAATTATGAACTTCACAGCAACTTGGATGAACTTAAGGTCTATCATCCTGAGTGACCTATTGCAGAAACAAAGAACAGAGTACTACATGTTCTCACTCATAAGCGGACCCTGAACAATTATCATAACACTATAAGAAAGGGATTGGCAGTAGTGGGAAATTGCTGGGTGGGGGAGGGGCAGCCACAGTTCATCAATAAGGGTAACTGATCTTAAACCAGGTGAAGCGGGGACCAAAGTGAGGCCCAAATGTTACTTGTACAATGACTATTTGTATACCTAACCCTGAATTGTACTCCACATCTTTAAAATTAAAAAAATATTTTCGATAAGTTTGATCTTACTCAAGGAGCTTCTTTGGTTGTAATTTCAACTTGGTCAAGAGGCAAAGGATTGCCATTTGTCAGGCTGTAATAACTTTCTTCTTCCTGAGTGAAGACTGTCTGCAGTGCTGGACAGCTCTTTCAAGCTCTTTCATGGAACATAACTCATTCCATGGGGACATACCTCCTTTAGTAGATGATCCCAACCACATGGGCTGCTGTTCATGTCTATCTTCTCTGTTTCTTGCTCATTGATAGAGCACCCCTCCCTGCAATCCTGACCTTGGAGAGCAGAGACTGTACCCCTTATACCAATTCACTTTAAACAGGGACAGAACTATCACACAAACCCAGATGCATAGCTGCTTCCTAGACCAGTTTCCAGCCTAACCCCAGTGGCAACGGTTAGTTCGGCTCCATCTAGTAGAACCAATTCAGACTGTGTTTGACTGTCTAGCCCAATTTCTCCCAGTCCTATAATTCTTTCCCACTCTGGTTTGCTTCTCCCTTCTCCAGAAGTGACCTATTCCCTGACGAATAACACTAGGTAAATATATTATTCCCTTTGGAGTCACCTTCGGGGAATCCTCCCCACCCAAACAAGCAAGAATAACATCTTTAGAAATTGGTACATCTTCATCAGAGTCTGGATTGTTTATTCTTATCCTAGTCACCTGTCTATACTTCATTACCGTGTGACACATGTTAACAGAAATACAGTATATCCCTCACAGAGAAGATTCTATTTAAGCTGACCCTTGAAGGAAGAGTGGGTGATTCCCCAGGCATATAAGGCAGAAAGTGTCGCTCTAGGGAGAAGAATGAACGCAGAGGAATAAAAGTTAGGAGGACATATAATTCACTGTGACGGGAGCTTCGGGTACATGTGAGAAGAGCAGGAATGGAAGTGGGGGAGTAGACAGGGCTGTGCATACCAAGGAGAAACCTGTAGTCAGTCAGGGTATGGATGTGATATACCCATCATTGCTCCATGGTCTAACAGTAGCAGCAGGGTCCTTCTCAAGAGAAGAAGCAGACAGTAGGATATTGTAATCAAAGAATCTTCCTGGTCTCGCTGCCACATCTGAGTTCTGATCCACCAGAATTGCTGTGGTCATTATGACTTGTCCTACTTCCCTTTGGCCGTCTATTCTCCAGCTAGAACTCTGGTTCTTAGTGTCACTCAGAGTGGGACCACTGAGAGCCACAGTTTTGCAATTGAGGCTACATCTCAGCCATGCTCAAATGGCTTATCCCCTAGAATAAAACAAAAAGTCCACACTAGAGTCCTACATGGTCAGGCCTGGCTACCTCTCTGACACCATCTTTTATTATTTCCCTTCTCATTTCTCCTAAGGACAATGCTCTTGCTGTTTCTCCCAAATGTCAGGCATGTTTCCATCTCCTAGCCTTTGCATATGCTGTTTCCATTACCTGGACCATTCTACTCCCAGGTGTCCACCTGGCTTGTTTTCCTCATTGGGTCTGGGCTCTAACACCATCTGTCTTTATCTCTTTTGACTGTCTTTCCCCCTTATAGCATGTACGCTCCATGAGGGGAGATATTTTGTCTATCTTGTATGTTGCTTCATCCTCACCACCTAGAACAGTGCCTGGCACATAGCAAATACTCAGTAAATATTTGCTGAGTAAAAGAATGAATAAATGAATGGAAGAGTCTGGCTCCTACTCCCTTGAAGAAAAAAACAGGGTGCAAGGTAGGAAGAGAAACCCAAGAAGACACATGTTTGCAGCACCATCTCTCAGCCACAGGCAGAAACGATGATTTTGCTGGGTCAGAGACCATCCTGGCCACTACTGAAAGGGCTCCAGGGAGCAGGTTGTTGCACAGACCTCTGCTTTTTACAAAGTAGCCTTGCCTGTGCTCCACATAGTGTAAAGGTTGAACTTCAGTTTTTGCACTTTGTTTGTCAAGGAACAAGGGCTGAGTGAGAAGATCGCCAGGTCACACTGAATTCAAGTTGAGCTCGTGACAAGGAAAGATATGGGGCAAAGGATTTAGATGACCGGACCTTTTCTGTTTGGTAGTAGGGCTTTTCTCCTGCTCAGACTTTTCATGGAGTCAGAACTTCCTGAGCCATGCAGAATTCCCTGGCTGTTCTTCATTGGCACAATAAAGCTCCCAGGGGTCTTCTTGTCACTCATTTAAAAAAAAAATTCAATAGCTTTAGGGGGACAAGTAATTTTTGGTTACATGATTGCATTATATAGTGGCAAAGAAGTCTGGGCTTTAAGGGTGTCCAACACCCCCTCACTTGTGTGCATAGTAACCAATAGGTGATTTTTTTTATTCCTCCACCTCTTGCCTTTGAGTCTCCAGTGTCCCTTATACCATTCTCTATGCCTTTGAAAACCTTTAGCTTAGCTTCCACTTATAAGTGAGAATATGTGATGCTGAGTTAGTTCACTTATAGGATAGGACCTGGGGCCACTCTTGCGGTTCATTACAAACCCAAGTCCTCTCTGGATTTGGGTTTCCCTATAAGCCCTTTGCATGGCCCTACTCAGCTATCTGTGGTTAGAAGTCCTGACCGGGAGCGGTGGCTCAAGTCTGTAATCCCAGCACTTTGGGAGGCCGAGGTGAGGGGATTGCCTGAGCCCACGGGTTCGAGAACAGCCCAGGCAACTTGGCGAGATCTCATCTCTACAATAAATCAAAAAATTAGCTGGGCATTGTAGCATATACCTGTAGTTCCGGCTACTTGGAAGGCTGAGGCAAAAGGATCACCTGAGCCCAGCAGGTCGATGCTGGGTTGGCTATGAGCATGCCACTGCACTCTAGCCTAGGTGACAGAGTGAGACTTCAACTCAAAAAAAAAAAAAAAAAGAAGAAGTCCTGTTTACTGCTCACACCCATTCACTGTTTACAAATGGACTGGGACACTTAGAGCTGCTCCATTAGCTGTGTGGGTTTGACGCAAGGATGGGTGAGACTGGTTGGATAGCATGGAGTTGGGTAACAGGAGATAATGCACTCCCTCTCCTCCCCCGAGATGCAATTTCACTTGTTCCCACAGTATGTTTTCATTGTACAGTAGATACAAGAGCTCCAGCTAGTGTGAGAACCGAGCTCGGATAAGAAAAACACAGTGATGGCACAGTTCCTGCAGGGCTCCCATGCTATTTTCTCAGCATTAAGAAAACCCGAACAATTTCTAAACAGCTGACCTTGTGGTGTGTTGGTAGGTTTGCACAATTCCCAAGGGTCATATTAGCATATGCATTTCACAGAGAGGATGGGATCAAGTTAACTTTGGAAAAAGCAAGATGTGGGTGTGTTTAAGATCCAGGCTTCATCTATGTCCTCCCTGAGCCATAGGATAGCAGTTACTAAAGTCTCCCCAGGCATAAGGCATGTCTGGGTCACTGTGATGGGAGCAGCTCAATTTGCAGTACCCCAAAGGAGCCATTTTTTTTTTTTTTTTTTTTTTTTACTGTCATTGGTCCCTTTGCTTTTGCATATCCCAGAATATGCTTGGAAATGCCCCTGGATGCTTTGCTGTCTTGCATCAGCTTCTTTCTTGCTCTGGAAAATATTAGTATGGTTCAGTTGCTTGTCAGGAGAGAGCCATCAGTCCTCATCAGCTGGGGTGGAGTTCCCTGGTGGCTTTTTTTTTCCCTCTTTCCATCTATGCAATATTCCCACATCTCCCATCTCATGTTGTAATCGCTCTGGTTACATTAAGCCTGTGGACTTTTCTTGAGCTATTGCTTATAAAGACAGTATTTAGAAATTGTTTATAAAGTTATTTTTAGTAGGATGCCATGCAATGAGCTCTAATTGTCACCTTTCCAAAATTCCAGGAGTCTTGAAGGGTATCCTGCTAAAATTCTAGGAATCAGAGCCAGGGCAACTCATCTCTAGGGTGCCAGCACTTCTGTCAACACCATCACTAAGGCTGTCGGCCACCAATAAGATTATTGAGTAATCCTCCTCCACTTTCTAAGCCATCTATTGGTTGCTGTGCTGGACCAAGGATTCAAAACTGTATGAGCCCTTTAGGAGGCAGAGGTAGGAGGATTACTTGAGGCCAGGAGTTTGAGACCAGCGTTGGCAACACAGCAAGACCTTATCACTACAAAAAAAAAAAAAAAAGACCCAGGTGTTGGGTCATGCAACTGTAGCCCCAGATACTCAGCAAGCTGAGAAGGAAGGATCACTTGAGTCCAGAAGGTGAAGAGTGCTGGGAACTATGATTGCACCTGTGCACTCCAGTCTGGATGTCAGAGTGAGAATCTAACTAAAAAAACAAATTAAAGCTATATAAGGCAAAAACTCTGTCTGTTTTGATCAGTGTTGTATATCCAGAGCTTAACATAATGCTTGCCATATAGCAGATGCTCAATAAATATATATTGAATGAATGAGTAGTTTTCCTGCCTAAGAATTGGTCGTGTTTACCACTGATGAATTTAAAGACCACCAAATAGCTGCTGCTCTTGCTGTATGTGTTCATTTGCTTTTTCTCTTGGTTTTAAGAACATGAACTTTTAAAACTGTCTTCAGGGATATACAACACAGGGGTTAAGGCACAAGCTCTGCTGATCTATGGCGTTAGAAATCAGCATAATGGGTATCCTTAGTTGGATTGGGGTAAACAGCAATAAAGTGGGGTCATGATGGGGGTTTCTAGGGTGTTAGTAATATTCTGGGAATGGCATGGGTGTGTTTACTTTATGAAAATTAATCATGCAGCACTCTTTTGACTTTAATACTATTCTGTGTGCTATTATTCATTAAGTTTTTTTTTTTTTTTTTTACAAAGTAAGACTCTGGAGCTCATTGTCTAGGCTCATATTCTGACTCATCCGTTTTCTAGCTAGATGCCCTAAAGCAAGTTACTTAACATTTCTGTACCTCACTTTCTTCTTCTGTGCAAATCAGGTACAGTAATATATCAATGTCGTTCGATTGTTGTAAATTAAATGAGCTAACCCAGAGTAAGTACTCAAAAACTGCCAGTTATTATTGGCTATGTTTTCCAGAAGGTGAGATATTTCGAACTGGGTGCATTTAAAGACTTAGAAACTATCACTGGGGATCATTAGAGTACTCATCTGCTCTTAAGGTCTTAAGCTCTTAAGATCCACTGTAAAAATACTTGTTTTCCACATTTTTACCTGGAGAGCTCTGTCAAGCACAGAACATTAGAATCAGAAAAAATCTTAGAAAATATTCTATCTGTGTTATCCAATATGCTAGCCACTTATTACATGTAGCTATGTACATTTACATCTGAATCAGTTTAAAATCAATAAAATTAAAATAGAAAGCAAAGCTCTTCAGTTGTACTCACCACACTTTAAGTATTCAATAGCCATGTATGGCTGATGGTTACCATATCCAACAATGCAGATACAGAATGTTTGCATCATAGCAGAAAATCCAAATGGATTTTATATATTCTATTATATATAATAGATACATAATATTATCTAAATACATATATATGTATATACTGAAGTCTGGAAGTCCTGAGAGGTAAAATGTTTATACCAAAGTCACACAGCTAGTTAAGGAGAGAGCTAGACTACAATTTAGGTTTCTTGATTTCTGTGCCAAGATATTTTCCTCTAGATGATAAAGACGTTTGCAGATCCACAAGGTCTTGTCTTGGGTTATTAGTATGCCACATTTCTTCTATCCATTTTTTATGCATTCTGTACTTGGCAGAAGTTCTCCAGGTAAAAATGTGGAAAGCAAGCATTGTTAAAGTATTATTAAGAGCTTAGCAGGTCTCTAGAGTCTGTGTAGTATGGAAGGCAATTATGTAAAAATAGATCTTGAGAAATTAGGAGTGGTCCTAACTTTTGGAGGCAGATAAGCACTCTCATAATCCAGCCAACCCCCATCCCAATGATATTTTCTAAGTCTTTAAATAAATCAGGTTTGAAATATCACACCTTCTGAGATATCGTGAAATAATTTTGATGTCTCCAGATCATTCATACCATTCAACTAACTGGAAACTGAGTTTCCATTTTCATTAGACTTTTCTTCTAGAAATCAGTGGGTCATGGGGTTGCTCACACACAGAGAATAGCTAAATTGTAGCTAATTAATGATTGTCAGTGTTTATTAAGCATTTGCCATGCATCACAGTCATGTGATTTACGTCGAAGTGATTTACATTCAGTTGAGGATTGTGAGGTACAGAAAGGTTACATGGGGTGTTCAAGGTAGTGGTGGGGTTGGAATTTGAACTTGGGCAGTCTACTCCAGAGCCCTTCCTCTTATTCATTATGCTATGGTGCACTTGCGGGGCAGCTACCCTGTGTAGAGCATTATATAAATGTTGGTGAAAGCTGAAGCATGAGGGCAAAGAGTGAGAATGCAATGTCCTTACACTCGAAAAATAAATAATCCAGTTATGGGCTATCAAGAGAGTAACATGTCCATGTGTACAGTTTATGTATACTTTTCAGTATTTATAATCACATAACTCCTTATAAATTTGGTTTTCTGAACTTTTACACTTACTGTCTGTCTTCTCTTCCTCTCTTTTTGCTAAAAAAACCAAAACCCAAACAAGCAAAACCCTTTAATGACAAATGCCTTTCAAACAGCTGATGCTTGTTCCTAGGTAGCCCACCTTTACTTAGGTCTCCTTTCAGGGCAAGGGATTTATTTCGAGGTGCTCCTAAGAATCCATCTGTTGACGGGCCAGGGCCGGGCGTGAATGAGGGAAGGGAACTTCAAGAGTCACTTAATGCTTTGATGATAGGTCTGGGCTCCAAACTGGGGTTTCTCAGTAAGGCCCTAGAGTTAAGTGTGCCTGTGACAAGAGGGATTTTTGTACAGAGTCACTAAGTATGAATAGAAGAGATTTTTTTTTTGGTTTTTTTTAAAGAGTAGATAGATTTAGCAGTTGATTTCATGGTTTGGCAGCAACCCTTTTGAATTTTTAACAGATTTCCTGCCCACACTTGCTGGTGAGACCACATTGGCACCAACTAGCAGCTGTGGTGTTTAAACATGCTGTGGCTGGCACCGTTCAAACAACAACAGAAAGGGCGTTAGGCTCTCAAAGCCTCCTCACTGTGCTGTGCAGAGTTCCTTCCAAGATTTCAAATAGATGAACAAATAAACATACCAAGTTGCAATTATCACTATGAATTGGTCCGATCATATGATGCTGTTATCGCATTACTAGTCGACTGTGATTTCTATTATTCATGTTCCATCTGCTTTGGGGTTTGAATTTGAATTGTTTTGCTTAACATCTTCTGCATTTGATACAAAGCCTCAGCCAAGGTCACTGATAATTTTTAGATGGTGTTCTGGGTCATGGCTGAGTGGAATACAGCTTCTGAAGAAGCCACTTCTCTGAATTTACTGCTCCAGGAAATGTTTTAAGGTTAAATTGATTGCTTGTCATAAATCTTACTTTTTTCCTTTTTGAGGCTAGAAGGTAAATCTTGTTGGGTATTATAAAGAAATTGAGAGCTGGGCACGGTGGCTCACACTTGTAATCTCAGCACTTTGGATGGCTCTCTTGAGAATCCCAGCACTTTGGGAGAATCTCTTGAGGACAGGAACTCGAGGCCAACCTGGGCAACATAGCAAGACCCCTTTCTACAAAAATAAAAAAGTTAATTGGGCATGGTGGTGCACACCTGTAGTCCTAGCTACTACCAAGGTTGAGGTGGGAGGATCGCTTGAGCCCAGGAATTGGAGGTGGCATTGAGCTTTGACTATGCCACTGCACCCCAGACTAGGCAATAGAGAGAAATCCTATTTCAAAAAACAAACAAGCAAACAAAAAACCTGAGGATTGCAACAGAGGCTTTATTAACTGAACTCTATTTGACAAACTCACAGCTTAACTGGTAGTCATCATTTCTTGTGTACAGGATACATTCTCCTACCTTCTAGCACCCAAGTGACAGCCACAAGAAGGCTACTCTCTGGTGTGTTCAGTACTGTGGCTCCCACTGAGGTTTTAATGAACTGATAAGTCACCAGATCCTGATTGCACTAAATAAAAGAGCCCCAACTGTTCTTTTATAAATTCATGATCTCTTTTTCTTCTTGTTCTGAATTTTGTGTGCTAAGTCAAGGAGAAATCTGCTGAGCCCATAAAAGGACACTGACCTAATAAGGTCCCAGGCTACCAGGAGAAGAAGGACAGGTATTACCCAAACAGTGTGGCTGTGGAAGAACCAGTTAATGGCCTGGCAGAGCAGGGTGGCACCCAGAAAGATGGTGCTCTGTGCATCAGTTCTAAAGGGTAAACAGAGGATGGAACAGAGTATGGATAGAAAGATGGGAGCTGCAAGAATTCAGAAGCAATAGGGTATCAAAAGCAGGTCAAGGCAAGTGCTTTGGAACCAAGCTTAGGACCAGACTAGCTGAGTTGGAGTGCCCTGGCAGGCCATGCTCCACATAGGGAAGTTGAATAAAGTGAACACTATTGCATCATCTCTGGACTCTTGCAATGCCCATCTTTCTACCCATGCCATGTTTCATTCTTTGTCTGCTCTTTATTTTTTTATTTTACTTTGTTTTTTTATTTATTATTTTTTTTTGAGTTGGAGTCTCACTCTGTCACCCAGACTGGAGTGCAGTGGCCGCTCCTGGCCACTGTAGCCTCGACTTGTCGGGCTCCGGCGATCCTTCCACCTCAGCCTTCCAAGTAGCTGAAACTACAGGCATGCGCTACCACGCCCGGCTCATTTTTGATTTATAGTAGAGATGAGGTCTCGCCAAGTTGCCCAGGCGGGTCTTGAACCTGCGGGCTCAGGCAATCCACTCACCTCGGCTTCCCAAAGAGCGGGATTACAGGCTGAGCCACCAATCCCGGCTATTTTACTTTATTTTTGAGTTGAGGTCTTACTCTGTCACTCAGGCTGGAGTGCAGTGGCATGATCGTGGCTCACCACAGCCTCCACCTCCTGGGCTCGGGTGATCCTCCCACCTAAGCCCCCCGAGTAGCTAAAACTACCGGTGTACACCATCACACCTGGTGAATTTTTGGATTTTTTGTGGAGGCAAGGCCTTACTATGTTGCACACTTCCAGAGTGCTGGTCCTCTGTCTTCTCTTTAGAACTGATGCAAAACACAACCTTCCTGGGTGCCACACTGACAATTAACTGGTTCTTCCACAGTCACACTGCATGGGTAATGCTTGTTCTTCTTCTCCCGTTAGTCTAGGACCTTACTAGGTCAGTATCAATTTCTGAGCCCAACAGATTTCTCCTTGACCTAGCAAATGAAACTCAGAGTAAGAAAAAAATAGATTTTGACCTAAACTTGCAAGACCACCGTTAATGTCTCGCTTCTGCTGTAAAAATAAAATAAAATACAATAAAATAAAAAGAAAGGAAAAGAAAAAAGAATATTTTGAATTTGTAAAAGAAAAGACTGCCATTCAGGATGTGCTGGTCAAGTGGCAGGGTGATGGTTTGGGATTGTGTCCACTGTTTTTGGATTGAAGCTACAGAAGGTACCATGGTGGGGGTGCAGTATTGCAGTTCTACAGAGAGTCTCCAAGAACATAAAGACCTCATCTCTACAATAAATCAAAAATTAGATGGGCGTGGTAGCGCATACCTGTAGTTCCAGCTACTCGGAAGGCTGAGGCGGAAGGATCGCCGGAGCCCAGCAGGTCGGGGCTGCAGTGGCCGGGAGCGGCCACTGCACTCCAGTCTGAGCGACAGAGTGAGACGCCAACTCAAAAAATAAAATAAAATAAAAAGAAGAGTAAGGGTCATTGTTTCCAGAGAAGGAAATAGAATGCAAGGAAAATGATGATGTAAAGATAAAGGGAACTAAATTTGGTCTTTCATGTTTGTTAAGTTTTGGGATTTCATAATAAATCAGAAAGGCCAATACATAACTGAGAAACTGCCCCAGAAAGAAAATCTTCCCAAGGGTCTTGAAAAGGTGTGAGTTAAAATCCCACAGATGAGTCCTCAGAGAGATAAGACACCCAGAAGTACCTCTGGAGAAAGCATAAAGGAGAGGCCAGAAAGAATCCAGTCCAGGAACATTTCCTACCTCTCTAGCTTCTCCAGGTGAGATAAGGAGCAACGAAAAGATTGGAACTGTTTGGTGACTGATGATATAGCTTCCTTATAATCAAAATTTCTCATTGTAGTATTACTATCTAGACATTGGGATGTCATCCAGTTAACAACAAATTAATTTCATCATGTGACTCCCCATAGTTTTGAAATAGGGAACTATGCTAGAAAAATTGCTGTTGCTTAGAACTAAACATCCGTGAAAAATATGGAAGACAAAAGGGACACCAATATAAATCCTTATCCTCTGCTGATCAAATTCTGCATTAGCCACTTGTAAACTGACAAACTAGTCTCATTTGTATTTCTCTAGCTGAAGTTAAGCATTAGATAATCAAGCTTTATTGCAATCACTAGTTTCTCAAGTAAATATTAGGGTTGAATTTCTATCTACACATGAATCCTGCATTTCAGCTTCTAACCTAATTCCCTGAATATGAGAAGAGTTGGGTTAAATTATATTGATGATAATTTTGCACTAGAGATCCGGACTCAGTCAATACATTTTCCCTACTGACAGCAGTAATGAAGTGTAATTTAAGTCAATGATTCAGTTTTTCAATAGAAATAAGAGTATAGTTATTTATTTTTTATTTTGTTAACTGCTTTGTTTTGGATATGAATGGGTTCTAATGGTTTGCTGGAAAGGAAAGTGGAAATAGAAAATATGAAAAACTTATTTTAGACTTATCTATTAAAATATAATTTAAAAAGCCTGAAAACTCATGTCTCCAAGTAATACTTTTTCTCTGCTAAGTTATTTTGATAGCAGCCATCTTGTTTTTGCAAACTGTGAGCCTCTACTTTCTTATCACCTTATCGTATATCTTACAAAAAAGTAGCCTATGGAGATTATTTGGGACTCATGTTTTGCCTTCCAGGCCTTGATTGGGATAATGGAATTTTTCTGGGGGCAAGAACCATAAGGGAAAACACTTATCTTTCTCAAGAGACTAGAAATCAGGCCTTCAGGCTTGCAAGGGCGACTCACCATAGAGATGAGCAATCTTGACTAGAGTGAGAATGGAAGAATCTGGAGAGAAAGCTCAAATAAGCCTGGAGGAAGAATGGACACGCTTTCCTTGCCCTGATGGAGGGTGTGATGAGGAAAAGCCACAGAGGTGCAGGTGAAGACAGAAGGTGTGAGAGTGAGATCTTGGGCCAGGAGGTGAGCTCAGGAGCAAAGGTGTTGCAGGGAGTGATGCTAATGCTGGTGGCTTGGCAAGATGGGAGACTCTCTGGCCCTCTCTGATTTGGAGTGAGGCTCAAGTGTGACTGTTTTTGTATGCACAGTGTAGGCTTCAGGCTTGCTCCTTGGGGTTTTCTGTTCATCAGACCACCTTCCATAATGCTGTTAGCTCCTGGCTGGCCAGGTAGCTGTGCTTTGGAAGACAAAGCCCCACCTAAAAATGGAGGAGAGGATAGCTCTAGCTCCTGTGTCCTGATGGCTTTCTGGGAACTGTGGTTTCATCATATACTCCATGGAGTTCCTTGGAATCTTTCACATGACCTTTCTAAGGTCATGATTTTAACTAAACATGAGTCTAAAACTAATTGGACTGTTTTAAAGTAATTACTCTGCAGTATCACTAAGGTTTATCTGGCAGTTATGTTGCTCACACAATATGGCTGGTGAAAAACTGCTCGGAGTCCTGAGAAACAGAAGAGACTGCATCTTTACAGAAACTGCGACATGAGCTCAGACCACCCAGTTGCTCAAACTCTCAGAGAATTAAAATATTTAGGGCAGATTTTGACAGAGTGAACCATGTTCAAGCAGCACAATCTTACTTGTGTTTACACTGACCAAAGACCTCTTTTTTGCTCCATTTCCCCCTATTTCCCAAAATGCATCATTAAAATGACAAAATCTGGCTTAGCTTGAAACCACGGCTAGACCGTTAAAGTCTTTGATTTTGAATCAAACTTGAATAAAGTGTTTTTAATTTCCACTTAATATAAACATGATGTTTTGCCTCTGCTCAAATTCAGATCTTTCTTCTTTTTCAAAAGTCTTTGTGGACTAACTCTCACTAGCTCTATCCATAAATATCTAACACTGGAGCATCTGAGAACCCCATGTCCTATTGTACATGTGGATACAGGTTTGTAAGGTTTCATTACACAAATTCAGACTGGCCTTTCTGCAATGCCAGTTCCAGATTGGCCTTTCTGCAATGCCAGTTCCTCTGTGTTTTCCCTAAATATGATCTTGATGGGGAAGGAGAGAGCCAGTCAGGAAAGAAGGCAAGTCAGTGTGAGGCTCCAGGTTTTTGAAGCTCTCATCATTCTTCCCCTGCTCCCTATAAAGATAAAAATCACCCTTCCTGAAGTACCTTCATGGTTTCCAAGGCTAGAAACTGTTCGGAAACAGAGAGAGTCAGGGTGCCAAGGTGGAACTGAAGGATGATTAGAACAGTCTTCTGGTTCTTCCCCATAGACCCAATTCCATTTTTTAAAAAAATCAATACTCTGAAGTTGCTTTATACATTTTGTAGACTAACTTCCTTAGCAAGAAATACCCTTGAACAAAAATGTCCAAACAAAAATGTCCTGGACTTCAGTCCCGGCTGAAAAACTATCACCATCTCCACTTTTCAGAAGAAAATAACACCAGCAAAAGGAAAGATGACTCAATAGAGGCCTGCATCTTTATTTTCTTGTTCTTGTTCCCCAAGTGGCAATGATAGAACAGGTTCCCACCCTTATTAAAAGGAATTGGAAGAGGGTATATGTGAATGCCAGTATTTAGGTAAAATACTTTTAGAACCTAGAAAGATGTTATAAAAATATCACAGACCACTATAAAAGCAAAATATTCTCATGGGGCAGACTATTATAGTTTCCATGGATTGGACACAAATATTTCCCTGAATAAACTGAATTGTTTTTGTCTAGATATCTAGACATGAACACAAATCACTGCCATCTAAGAGTGACTGAATTCATTTCTAATTTCTTTGCATTTCCACATCATATCCCCAGTACCCCCATCAGAGTCCTTTAACTGGGTTGAATTACGGTTGACTTATGGCTCTGCATGTAGACCCGTCTCACCTACACAATCTACACTCCTACATAATCCATACTCCTTGAGGGCTAGAATTTCACCTGTGAGAATGAGTGTCTTTTCATTTATATAGTTTCAGTAGCTAATAGTACAGTCTAACTTATGTACTGCAGATGCTCAGCAAAGCTTGCTGAGCTGAAGCAAATACTTCCCTGCAAATGCTGTGGCTCATTAGCTAAGGTGGACAACATGGTCTGCTCCAGTGTTGAACAATCAGGTTGGTTATGCCAGGCATGTTTGTAGTAGTCATTGCTGTTTATGAAAGACATACCGTTCCCTGACAGCTTCTATAACTTCGAGTGAATTTTGAAAATTTAGCACACAATCCTTTCATTCATACATTTATTCATCTATTCAATAAAATAAATGCAGACTCCAAAAGGAGTAAGTGCTGTGACACACGTTTGCATACTTTTATCATTCAAGTTTACTATTTTGATTATTTAAGCTAAAAATTATTTTTTATTTGTAAGAGTATTAGAAAGCATAGAAATGTATAAGTCACTTTGTTTAACTAGCATCTTGACCATCCAGAATAATCTGGGCTCTGAGCTGTGGACCAAGTATTCAAGCAGGAAGAAGAACTAGACTATCTTCTTTGGAGTCATTAAAAATCTTACAAACATCACATTTAGTGATGGACACTGAATATACCATAACTTGTTAGCATTCCCCTATTTGTGGACATTGAAATTGTTTCTAATTTTGTCTACTGTAAATAATGCTGTCATGAATATATATGTGCTTAAACTTTTGTTTATATGTTGTTTAATTTCCAAGATAGGATTCTCAGAAAGTAGAATTATTGAATCAGGTTTCCTGAATTATTTTCCCTAACCTAGTTTGAGACAGAGGACAGCCATGAGAAAAACAAATGACAATACAAGGCAATACTTGGCCAGTGGCAGTTTGAATAGGATTACAAAACCAGCAACATGTATTTCTATGCAATGTAAAGTGGCAACTGAGAATACTTTCAGGGTGCACAGAAGGAGTTCAGTGTCAGTGGTATCATTGGGATTGTTGAACAAAAATCAACCTTTGATACCCAAAATGTCAGTCAGAGAAAACAGCACACTCTGGGATACCTGATGAGAGTACCAACTCTGAAATCTGATGGGTTTTGACATTGTGTGCACAGACAATCTCACCAAGGCACTCCTTTGAAACGTGAAAGAGAATCCACTCTGGGCGATTAAAGACAGTGCTGCTTTATCTGTGAAACTCCCTATTGCGGAGGCACAATAGGGAAAAATTATTAGATTCAAAATAGTACAATAAAATCATAAGGGATTCTAAAGGGTAATGAAGACATTGTGAGTTTATAGTTCTTCCTTTGAGAATGATGTCTTTAAGTTCACCCTTTGCTGCCTCTCTCCCCGATTCTCATCCTTCCCCACCCATGCTCTTTGTCCCTTTGAGGGACAAAACACTAGACACAGAGCACTTACTCAGAAAGACCAACAGTCTGATCCAAAAGGATATACTCTTGTTTTCAAAACTCTGAGCAAAAGGCCTCACACATAGTAAGTGCCTCATATTGATGTAATCTGGCAAAGAAAAACACAAGGGAGATCATTTATCATGGCTGAGATTCAAAACACTACAAAACTGCCTATCAAAAATGAACATAAGTAAAAGTTTCTACAAGAACTTAAAGTCTACTATTTAAAGAGTTTAAAGAGTTTGGTCTCAGATCCAAAATAATCTATCCTCTCTTGAGGTTATAAAAATTCCATTAGCTAAAAGAACCACCTCTCCTTTTCCAGATGTGGCTCTATCTTACCCACCAAAGAACACCACTGTGGTGAGGAGAACATGATTTGAGAGGAAGTTCCCACTACCCCACTCCAGTAGAAATGGACTGAGTGGGTTCAGAGCAATCCCACTTCATGGTATCTGTGACCACTGCACAAGTTGGTTTTTCACTGGATGATTCTGAGTTGACCCCAAAAGGATTAGATTCAGGTGAGTATGCTGTAATTGTATGCCAAGGCATAAAGTTCACATGTGATGGATTGATTCAGGGTCAATGCCAATCTCACTGGGTGTGTTGTGGATCTTGCAGCATGATCTTGCTGCAAAGTTTGACAGCTGTGGTGCCAGCAGATAAATAAAATTACATGATCATTCATGAAAGCTAATCTTGCCGGAAAAACAGAATAACACATGGCTGGCCAAGATCTTTCAAGATCAGGCAGGTACTGACAATGGCTTTATCTTGAATGTTCCAAGATACCCCTTCGAAATAGCATTGGCCAGCCACAGTCACAGTGGCAGCTTGTGCCAGTCAACTCTGTGGCCACAGCCTTGGTTTTCAGATACTTCAGGCCCAGCACATCCAAAGGCACCAGCAAGGCACCATACGCTCCTGAGAAAAGAAACCAGTCAGAAAGGTGAAAACCTATTATCTGTCCACTCCTCGGGAAAGGGAAGTATTGAGCATAACCCAACCTGAGAAATATGTTAGCTAATAGAATGAAATTTATTAAAGTAAGAGTCGCTCAAGATTGGGCATGGGTTACCAAGAAAGGCTATTCTGGGACGATCTGAACTAGATTTAAATTGGACAGGATGTCATAAAGAAAAGATTTAAGTATTTGAAGCTTAAAGGAAGAAATTTTTTTTTCTTCTGAATAATCTACACAGTTCTTGCTTTTTCAGGTCTGTGAAGTTATTAATTTTACATTTTCATATGAGTAACTTGGTTCTCTTTTTTCTTTTCTTGCTCTCAAGCTGTAAAAAAGATTAATTACATGTGTGCGTGTTGGCATCACAAATGTCTTTTTCTGATTAATTTCAGAAGGCTGGAATTTGAAGACAATTATTTTCACTCTAGATCTGAATATGTGGAAATAGGAGAGTTCCAAATCTGAAAATTTGAATTCTTAGGTTTCCTTGGTTGGGTCATATACGGCATCTGAGAAGTTACTAAATAAAGCCAACATCATGTAATCAGAGCTACCTCTTCTTGAAATCTCACTGACTGACGGAATGGCACTTGACCTGACTTTCTGTGTGCAGGGGAAATTGTGGTCTCAAGAAGCCAGACTGGACTGACTTGTGGAGCTTCCTTGGCAAGTCTGCACTTGGCTTCCTCGTCTACACTGCCCTCGTCTACACCCTATTCCTGGGTAGCTCCCTGATTCTTCCCAGCATTGCACACCAATGTATAGGCTTTTATTCTTCTTATTTTGCAAAGAGGCAGTCTAGGGGAGTCAGCACAGCAGAGGGCTGGGAGCCAGGAGCAAGGGCTCAAGTTCTAGCCCTGGCACTAGTTGACCGTGTAACCACAACCACATCAATTTCTGACTTGGAGTCTTAGTTTATTTGCCTGTGAAATTAGGAGTCTTGACAACATAATTTCCAAAGTCCTTTCAAGTGTAAATTTTCTCCAACCCATTGATTTCAAGCTTGTCTATATTCATGGATTGTAGTCTGATTCCTCTTCCTGCCTCCTCTCGATCATAGAACTGACTTAAACTTAAAGGAAGAATTGCAGAGGCAGCAAAAAAGAAGGTGGAAGGTGTGCTGGGAGTTTTCTAGGTGTGCTAAAAATGACTGTACATTTAGACATGGAATCAATACAAATATTCATCACCACCACAACTCAGAGGCTAGGAGGGCTGCACTACCCTTTCACGGTCATGCCTCAGGCTATCATTTTATGACTTCTTTTTTCCTTCTAGTATTCCATGAAGGATCATTCTGATTTGATTCCACACGGATAAAAAAGATGAGAGAAGGCCAAGTTCATGACAGGATTTTAGTCAAGCCTTCAACCCTTCCTAAGGATGACCCATATATGTGCTTAGGCTTGTGTGACAATGTGAGAAGTATTATGTATAATTTTATTCTCGGTAGTTTACACTTGAGTTGGGGTGATAAGACAGATACACATGTGCTAGTTTTACCTTCATATTTTAAATAAAATTATGAATCACTAGGTCTGGCTTTTTCAGGTTGACTTTGTAAAAAATCCATAGCGACTTTGGGGGGGGGAAATCCCTGCTGCTTCCCAGGTGGGATTGATTCCAACTATGGTTCAGAAGAAATCAGTAAGTGCTAGTGTAGATTTTAAGAATGATATTGATGCTGACTTTCAGTTCTTTTGCTTTTCTTCTGGAAGAAACAACTTTCTTTATTAGAGCACACTAGACATTAGAGCACACTATATACCAGACACTTTTTAAGGTTGAGATACAAAATCCTCAGAGCCAGACCTAAGCCTAGGTTCAAATCTCACCATTCTCATGCTCTATAAGTAAGTCATTCATCTTTCTAAGCCTTAAGTAGCAACTTTTCACAGTGGGAGACAGCAATGCCTTCCTTAAATGTTGTGAATATTAAATGTAATAAATGATATACGTTTGGTACTTGGAAAGCATTCACTAATGGTGGCTATTGTTAGGAAGATTCTGTTCTTGGTTCCCAGGGAGCCTACAGTGTATGGATGGAGACGGACACACAAAGTTCTAATCTCATGGGAAGACTGGCCTGTTGACGATTGATGCCAGGTGAACATCGGTCCTTCTTGTTTTTCTGTACCTTTCATATCTAGGGGTCAACACTATGGTTGCTTTTTGCTTGAGGACGTTTGTGACAGGTTGGCCAATGTCCACAGCAGGGAGTGATAGCCCTTTCACCATCTTCCTGTATGACTGCCAACAGAAAGAAGAGCTGGAGAAGAACTAGTTTTTTGGCTTCAATGTGGAATCCATTCTAATGGACTTGTTTTAAGTGGCTATTTCAAGATGCTTGCTTTCTTCCAGGAACTTACAAGCTCAATGGATGGGCAAGACAAGGGAAAATGGCATCTTCCCTTCCCAATGAACTTCCCAGTCCTCTGCTGCACCTGCTGCTTCTTTCTGCCATTGCAAACCTCATTCTCCAGGAGAATGGAGTAAACAGTCTCGTGTAAAAGGAACGGATCTGCATGACCTACTGAGATTTGGGATCACTCCTTTTCTCGCATCATGTCATTTAATTTGTCATACTATTGTAACTCCTGGTCTACAGACAAGGAAACTCAGACTTAGAGAGGAAAAATGTGTCCATGGCCATACAGTTTAGAAGCTGGGGATCCAGAAATTATTTCTGGGCCTAACTCAGTACATTCTCACCCTTGGACTCAGTCAGGAAGCTTAGAAAACACATATACATGCACAAATATCTGCCTATTTACATATACCTGGACCCCAGTCCCAGATAATCTGATTTAATTAGTAGGCTGGGTAGCCTCTTGTTGGCATTTTAAGCAGAGTTTCTTGTATGATTCTAAAGTGTAGCTGAGGTGAGAACCATTGGCTTCCCTCCAAAGTCACAGTATACCATATTGCTACACAAATAGTAGATTTCCCCCATTAAAGTACCAGGAAGTGCTTCACAAACCACATGTTAGAAACAGGAAGTTTCTGGACAGGTTTGAACTCTTAGGAAATTTTTAATCACTTCCCTTACTCCTTTCAGTGTACAAGCATTTCTATGCTGCTGTAGCCCATAGAGCTCAGAGGGAGTAGTTACTCCAAATTCCAGAAGAACGAGATCTGCAAAGATCTTGAATTCTCACTTTTTTGCATCTCTTTCATTAGTCAGAAATGCTCCCACACTGCCTGTCACTTCTGGAAAAAAAATTTAGTGACTGTTGGCCTCTTCTCCTTCTATGCCTGCTTGGGGAGTTCCTCTTGGGTCATCTGAACTTTGGTTGAATTTCTGTGTCTCGTTTGGTTACCACAGAGGACAGTGCATGATTCTTAGAGACCAGAGCTGCAGCCTGAGTCCTGATGGTCTTTTGACTTAGGGCAACATGCCCTTAGGGAACAGACCAAGTCATTGCCACAGCCCCCACACAGTGAATATCACTCTGCTTCTGCAGATACTGTAAAATTCATTTCCAACAAAATTTCTTCATTAAGGTGGTCAGTCCCTGGTTCTCGGAACTGGCCTTTAATGTGTACTAGGGCAGTCTATAGGCTGGTTATTTATGCCCTTTGACATTCTAAACATGCTTTTATTTCTGCATTTAACATAATAATTTTGAAAAATCAATTGCTCCCAGCTGGGAGGCAATATTTTAAAATCTTTGGGGGTTATTAAGTGAAACACACCCTTGGGAATTAGAGGTAATTTCCAACTGGCTTGGCAAGTAACTGTGGGCATCAACATATCTATTAGGAAATACCTTGGAATTGAAACACAATGTGTATGACATCTTAATTCTATTTTTTTAAACACGACATTATTAGCAAGTTATTGTCATTAGAGAATAGATTGTGTGATTTATTTTCACTATATATCCTCCTATGCTAATAATAACTACAATAATATCGATGGCTAATATTTATTGAAGACTTCCTTTGCGCTTGGTTGTATATGATTCCTTTTATTGCATTTATCATTTACTATTCACAGTAACAGTATTATGATAAATACCACTATGCCAGTTTGGATGCCTTAGCTATAAATAGCATAAGATTGGCTTAAACAGCAAAGAAGTTTATTGCCTTACTTTATAAGACATTCCATGGTAGAATGATCCCAAAGGTGACTAATTCAGACACATCAGGATCTGATATTTCTGTGTTTTTGTTCTCACCATCAACATGGTGCATGATCCTTAAGTGAGCTCCCCGTGGCCCCAAGATGGCTGCTACTTCACATCCTCGTGGCAACATTCAGTCTCTTCCCCAGTGTGTCTTTTGTTATAAACCTTTCCCAGAAGTCTCCTACTCCCCCAGATAAAAACATACAATTGCTTCACATCCCATGCCTAAAGCAATCATCACAAGAAGAAAGGGACCACCATGGTTGGCTTCTGAACCAATTAATGTTCATGGCCTCCCTGAGGCATACAGAGGAAGAAAGTTGAGGAAAAATAAATTAGTGGAAGCTATGCTGGAAGGTTTGAGCCAGTGGAAAACATTTTTAACCCCCCACACAGTCAGGAATATTGATTAAAAGTATTTATAAGGAATTTTCATTAATACACATCAAATTTGTCCCATGCTGTCTGAAGAACCATAGGTCAGGTAATTTGTCCCCTCACCCTTGTCACCAGGATCAGAGTTCTGGCACAGATAAGAAAGGAAGGGGATTAGATTACTGTCTGCCATGCTATTACCATCTAAATGATTATATATGAGGAAAATGGGGATTAGAGAGGTCCAGTAAATTACCCAAGGGCATATGGTTAACAGGTGGTAGAGTGGAGCCTTGAAGCTAAGTTTGCTTGTACCAAAGCCCATGCTTTTAACCATTATGGTAAACTTCCCCTATTGTTCACTCCTACGCTGCTTGTCTCCATCTCCCTCTCTCTTCAGATGTATTGCTTTACTAGTAATCAAAATATTGTGGACTTTTTTGTTCCTCTTAAAGAAATGTCTTGCAGAGTTCAGTTGGTTCTAACCATAGCTCCACTACCCTGAGAGCCTGGGAAAACCACTTAACCTTTTTGGACTTTGTGTTTTCCTTATTGTTAAAATGGGACAGCTCAACTAAATGAGAGCTGAGAACTTTTCTAGCCCTAAAATTCCATTTGCGTGTGGTTCTCATGCGCAAAATTATTCAAATCAGAGATTTTTAAAAAGCTTCGAACATACAAGTTATAATTTCCTCCATGAAAACAAATGTCACTGTCTCCATAAAATGCACCTGCCTATTTGCCACCAGTGCAGATGGTGATATGTACCCCTTCACCACTGGAGGTCTGGCCCTGATATCCTAGGGTGGTATGTCTTCCTTTTTCTCTTCATCGTGGTGCTATCTGTTCCAAGGACTCAACTTACTCAGGCGCAAATATACCAGGAGGCCCATCTGCCAAAGGCTGAGCTGACAGCTGCTCCCAAGTACTCCCAGAAGCCTTGGTATCCACATTGTGTAAGGAAGGACAACGTAGGTTGGCAGATGAAGGAACTTCTATCTAGGAAATCTGTCCTCTAGAACAAATGAATACTGCTTTCCTCTGTGTGACCTTCAGCTGCAATCACCCTTCTCAAACCAGGTTCTAATGAATAAGATGAGAGGAGGACAACTCAGCCACCAGCGTTAATGGGTCAAGTGAGGGCACAGGTAGGAGGAGAGCAAAGGAAACAGGATGAAATATATATCCAGGTGTTTTGGTTTCTTTCTCATTTCTAGAGAAATAAAGGAGAGAAATTTAAGTAAGAGGGGTGAAAATGTTCACAGTTGTACCCAGACCAATATGAAAATTTGAAATGGAAATGCCAGACATCAGCAAGGAAATGTTAACATTTGCTGAAGACCTTTACCTGCTGAAATATCTGCAAACTTCACTATTGGGTAAAAATAATATTGTCCAACTTCTCTCATCTAGTTCTGGGAAAGCTGAAATGTGGTAACTGATAGCAAAGGTGTCTTCAAAATCACCATTTATCCCAGAGTTAGAAACACATTGCCTCTATGCCAAAAATAATCATAAAATTAAATAGATAATTGCAGATAACAAGTAAGACTTGATATAAACTTTACTGAGTTTATTTGCCTCTCTCACATTGGTGGCAATAGGAGTTATGCACATATTCCAAGAGTTGAACAAGAAAAATATCCATGTTTGGTCATTCTCCCAGCTATTATTGTGACCCAAGAGGAGGAGACCCTGTCTGTGGAGAGAACATTTTTAAAAGCATAGAAACATTAGCAGACCCCAATGAAATCAATATTGAAAATGCAAATTAAGGAGACAATTTCCCCTCTCTCTCTCTCTCTCTCTCTCTCTCTCTCTCTTTCTGACAAAGGAAGGGCTGGGAGTGGGGTCCTTTGTTCTGGGTAACTGGGAAGGTTCTGGACACTTGCAATGAGCTTTGCAGGTAGGCTTCCAATACCCAGAGCCAGGCACAACTACCCCAGAGATTTATTCCATAGTAACAGATATGGAAAAAATTGCATCTGAATCCACTCATAAATAGTCATTCCAGGAAACTAAAGTTATCATGTGCTTTTGGATTGCATTCTCCAGGTAATTGCTTTGATCTCCATTTTTCTTCCTAAAGATGTTTTCTAGGTAATGGAAGAAATAAAATATGCACCACATTGTCACCAAATCCTGTCTACGATTTGTCTACATTCTCATGGATGGGTCAAGACTTTGGATTCTGACACTCTTTGAAAGTCATGCTGCATGACACGTGCCAAGTCCTTCTTCAGTCAAACTAGAGTGATTCTTCAAAGACTGAGAAGGCAGCTGGCCCCCAGAGGCCCTTTTGGATTGCAGAATTCCAAGCGCTCACACCTCTTAATACAGCACCGAAGACAGCTTGGCTGACTCCCAGCCTTCCATGTGCTGGTACAGCTGCAGAGGGGCTAACTTTGGCAGCCATAGATCATGGAGGCTTTGTCTCAGCTTCTCTCAGAATAGCTTTTCGTCAGGACACACACCATCTCTCAAAACAAATGCAGGAAAAAGAAGGGAAGCAATTATCAATGGCGGCTCTCAAGAAAGACACTATTGTAAATCTTTGGGTTTTGATATATGGTTATGGTATGTGGAATTGATCATCTCTGGTTAATGAACAGCTTAATGCAGTAGAAGGAGCAGTGAATTTGGAATTGGAAAAATTTGGAATCTAGTTCCAGCTTTGTCTACAGTTTGCGGGTAACTTAGTTTAGCTTCTTTGACCTTGGTTTCCTCATCTGTAAAACGAGAGGGTTTGCTCAGATGATCTTTTGACCTAATGATTCCATGAAAAGTGAATGTGGGAAGCACATGTTCACCTTCTCCAATTACCAGCTGTGAGTATGTGACTGGACTAAATGGCACTAACTGTCGAAACCTTTTAGGCTGAAGGGGAAACACTTACTGTTGAAACATTTTAGGCAGAAGGGGAAGCATTCTGAAATGGGACAAGGGCACCTCGTGTTGAAACCTGGAGCTGGTTGAATCTCCCAGGCTGATTGCTGACCTTTGCTTCTGTCTCCCATGCCTCACTTGTTTTAGCTAGGCCAGGAGAAACTCACATAAAGACAAAAAAATCTTAACTCTTTAACATATTGATAAGTAGCTTTATGAACAGTTGCAACTCAGATGTTTGCCAAAAAGAACAAAAGAGTTTTAACTTTATTGTCTGTAACTGGTCTAAAATTGTTATCTAGCTCACAGTCTCACCAATAACCCAATTTCTACACATTTGTAGCCATCCCTGTTGGGTACATTTTGGGGCCACATACTTCAATATCAGGGCCATATCTTTATTCTCAAAGAAACTCCCATCTTCCTTCTCTTCCCCCAAAATGGTTTCTGGTAGGGGAAGCTTACTCTTCAAGGACAAGGCAGTTGGGAGAGAGTCTTTGGTCTGAGCTGTCCTGTGGATCTTCTCTGACGTCTACAAAGGTCTTGTCCTACCTGGTCCCTGGGCAACCTGTATTGGTTTCCACCAGACAAGATAATCCCACCTGAACTTTAGGACCTTGTGTTAACATCTGGCACTTTGTCACTAATTCCTGATTTGAGGAGCTAGCATTTTGTGGGTTTGTTTGGGCTCCAGGCCTTGTTGGATCCATCAACCTTTCAGTACATATTCCCTGGCTTGGGCAATGGGAAATGCTGCATCTCCTCTATGCCACCCAAGTCGTTGGAAGGTCAGAGACACTATCAGGCTCTTGCTTTCTGCCAAGTTCTTCTGTGTTGCAATTTCCAATCTACTTCAGCCCTCCCCATCCTACCCTCTGTTAGAGCAGGACACCTGGTGAGGTTGTGGCCTCCCAAACTGGCTGAAGCCTTTCCAATCCCTTCTTATTAAGAAAGAGTACAGCCAGGTTTGGTGGCTTAGCCTGTAATCCCAGCACTTTGGGAGGCTGAGACGAGTGGATTGCCTGAGCCCGCGGGTTCGAGACCAGCCCAGGCAACTTGGCGAGACCTTGTCTTTACAATAAATCAAAAATTAGCCAGGCTTGGTAGCACATGCCTATGGTTCTGGCTACTTGGAAGGCTGAGGCAAAAGGATCACCAGAGTCCAGCAAGTTGACGCTGGGGTGGCCATGAGTGTGCCACTGCACTCCAGCCTGGGTGACAGAGTGAGACTCCAACTAAAAAAAAATGTGTGCGGTGACAGATTTGTGGTGATTGGCATCTACCCTCACAAGACACTAGCTCATGTCTATGAATTGACATTATTTCCAAGTGAGCTTTGAAAGTGAGGCTGGTGTGTGTGTGTGTGCACATGTGTGTGTGTATCATGACCAAGAGCAGAAGTTTGCAAGAATTAGCATGCAATTAATCACATGAAGGGCTTGTTAAGACAATCTGTTGGGCCCCACTCTCAATTTCTGATTCTGTTAGTCCAGGGTAGAGCTTAAGAATCTGCATGTTTAGCAAGTTCTCAGGTGATGCTGATGCTGTTGGTTCTGGGACCACACTGACCCAGAATTTCCAGGCTCCGGTGCTGTATCCAGATTGTGGCAAAAGCTGTGCAATGCCTGAGCATATTTTGTACTTGGAAACCTGAAGATCTTAGCTTGTCAGTCTGAGAGATATGACTGGAATCTGAATAAAGAATAAGTATTTAAAAATTAATAAATGTGCCACATATTTATATGACTTGTTATATATTTTTCTTCCCCTGGCCATGTTTTGGAGATTCACCCACATTGTAGTGGGCATCAGTACTTCATCAAACCCTAACTTCTGTGGAATCTTCCTTTGATGCACACACTCTTTCTCTCCACTTCTTCTATAACTCTTAATCTAGGGCCTTGTTACTCAAGTTTAGTTCCTGACCAGCAACATCTGCAATGCCTGGAAGGTACTCCTTGCAGAGACTTAGTCAGGATCTGCATTTGAGCAAGGTCCCGGGGGATTCGTGTGCAATTTGAGAAGTACTGCCCTAGAGAAGCTCTTCATCCCTGTCAGAAGCATTGTAGAGCAGCCTCTGCACTGGCCTCCCTTCTTTCTCCAGGATTCCCACAGGACCACCCAGCCTACACACAGCTGCCTGTGATTAGCCCTAACATGCCAATATTCATATGCCCTCCATTTCTTAGACAACACAAGTGGCTTCCTATTAACAGTTGGAGTGGCCAGGCTCAGTGGCTCAGCCTGTAATTCCAGCACTTTGGGAGGCTGAGGTGAGTGGATTGCCTGAGTCTGGGGAGTCTGAGACCAGCCCAGGCAACTTGGTGAGACCTTATCTCTACAATAAATCAAAAATTAGCCGGGCGTGGTAGCGTGTGTCTGTAGTTCCAGCTACTTGGACGACTGAGGTGGAAGGATCGCCAGAGTCCAGCAGGTCGACGCTGGTGTGGCTGTGAGTGTGCCATTGCACTCCAGCCTGGGCAACAGAGTGAGACTCCAACTCAAAAACAACAACAAAAACAACAACAACAACAACAGTTGGAGGGCCAGGTCCCCATCTCCCAAATGTGATGCTCAAATCTTTCTAAAACAACCTCTTCTTTATCCACAGAAGTTTCCCACCTTTCACTTTCCATCACAAACTTTCAGTTCCTGATATTCCAGACGTCTCACTCCATTCTGATCACACTGTGGTCAACCTCAACTTCAGGTATCCTATTGGGCTGTCCTTCCCTGCATTTGCTAAATTCCATACACCTTTCCGGGCCTGATCCAGGCTCCATCCCTGCATGCCTCATATCCACACCTTTCCCAGCCTATGGGTTCACACTGAACTTGACTTACAACCACAGCAATTTATGGTTGATTAATAGTTTAGCTTATCCCATTTTGTTTATATAACCTGCATATCTTTTAAATTTGAAAATATGAGCTCCTAGAGAATAATAGTTATTTCTCATAGGTCATGAACTCTGATTACTGGAGGAGCCATAGCCACATAGTAGCCACTCCTTGGACTTTATTTAAATAAATGAAATCTATTTATTTAACATTGTGTATTTATGCTTACATGTTTAAATTTCAATCTCTTTCAAAGTACTCATTATTGGATGCAATACACCTATCAAGATGCTTTTTCCATTGCTCAAAGCAGTTTTGAATTCATTAATTTGGATGCCTTTTAGTGCTTCTGCTATTTTTTGTTTCACCTCTTCCATGTTGGCAACACATTTTCTTTTGAGGACTTTTTTCACCTAGGGAAACAAACCAAAAAAGGCACTTGAGGTGAGATTGGGTGAATAGGGAGAGTGAGGAATGGGAGTCATGCTGTTTTTGGTCAAACACTTCTGGAAAAAAAAGGAAATAAAGGAGAAAAAAGAGGGGAAAATGGAAAAGAAAAAGAAAATTAAAAAAAACAAACCCAAAACACAAACAAAAAAATTGTTGAACACTCAGTGCGGTGTGGGCAGATGCGTTGTCATGATGAGAACCAGTTGTCTGTAGCAACATGGGACGTTTCTTCTGCAAATCATGACACAAACTTTTCGAAACTTCCAGATAAAAGCTTTGGTCGACCTTTTGATCCAGAGGAATAAATTCCAAGTGTACTACAAGGGGCCTACCCGCCAAAAGATAATTCCAGTTTTTTTGGCGAGGGGGTCCTCCCTTGTGATCTAAACTTTAAGGATGTGTATTAAACACTAAATTCTGTGGTTATTCTTCCGCTGCTCATAGTAATAATAATAATTACACCAATAATTGCCACAGCAATTTATGGTTGATTAATAGTTTGGCTTATCCAATTTTACTTATATAGCCTACATATCTTTTTAATGTGAAAATAGGAGCTCCTAGAGAATAATACTTATTTCTCATAGGTGATAGACATAGCCACATAGTAGGCACTCCACACATTCTGCAGTAATAAACACCAGGCTAGAGGCAGGATGATAAAGTTTCCCAGAAGGGAAGAACTGACTCCAATAGTGCTTACGTATGGAAGCTGTTAAAGGACAAATGATAATAAAAATATGACTTTTACTACTAGTGTTGACATTTATTTAATAGTATATGGAACCTTTTGTATATGTTATCATATACAATTTTCATTAGACCCCTATGAAGCAAGCACTATTATTCCTATTTAGGGAGATACCTTTATTCATCCCCATAGATGAGGAAATGAGTCTCAAAGAAGTTGTGCCACTTACCCAAGGCATATGGCTAGTAAGTGGCAGATCTGAGATGCAAACCCAAGTTGCTCCCTAATCATTATCTCTCTGTACTGTAAAGTAGCTCCACCCAGAGAGTATTGCGAAATGCCTGGGATAACTAGGAGCTTGGAGGTTGTAACTATTTTTCCAAGTCAGGAAGTGTTTCCACGAGCAATATTCCTGTTTTCATTGAAACATTGGTGAGATTTAAAGTCACCCATGAATTTCCTCCTTTACATTAGAGGATGCTCAAAAGGATACAGATGGACCCCACCAGCTACTTTGGCCCAGTTCTTCTCAGTCTTTGCTTGTTATACATGGCCAAGGTGGGCAGACTACTCTCTCTGAACATAACACCCTCACCGTAATTTCATCTTAGGGTGACCAAGAGAACAAAGGAGACTCCGAATTCTCAGAATAGAACTACAGATAGAAGGTAAACTACCTCATCTGGTCAGCTGCCTAATCAGGAGTGACAGACAACTTGGTTCTACTGACTACCAAGAAGTTTTAATATCACCAGACTACCCCATTCCTAAAAAGGTGTTTATTTCCCTGTTCCATGCTTATACAATTATTGCTCACTTCTTTCTAATGGTCTCCAGGTCACTAGACAAAAAAGCAAACAAACAAATAAAATGGAGACTTCCTATTGCTCACATATTCAAGTACAATTTCCATAAAGCTATCCTCTGAATGAGGTAGAATGAGGAATTGTTGAAACCTGGAACCAGGAAAGACGGCTGAGACAATTCAGTACAAGGGGCTGCAAGGGGATCCTTAGAGGGTGGCGTTTGTGGAGGTCTTTGCCAGACACCATAGGATGTGGGAAGTGTATTCATATCCAACTACTGAGAAACAAATAACCATAAACTTAGCAGCTTAAAACCATGCCCACTGAATATCTCACAGTTCTGTAGTCAGATGTCTGGTACAACATGGCTGATTTCTCTGCTCAGCAACTCACAGGCTGACTTCTCCCCTGGAGACTCTGGGGAAAAGCTGACTTCCAAGGTTATTCTTGTTGCATCCATAATGAGGTGCTTGTTCCTCACTGGCTGTTGGTGATGGCTGTTTTCTCAGTTCCTAGACTACCATGTTCCTTGCCAAGTAGTCCCCCATATCTTCAAGCCCTCAGTGATGTGTCGAATCCTTCTGGTGCTTCAAATTCAAATCTCCGGCTCCTGTTAGATCATTAGCCAGAGTACACTCTAATTTAAAAGGATTCAAATGATTAGGTCGGGTCCACCGATAATCTCCTTAATTCAAGTTCAATGGATTTGGCGTTTTAAATATACCTTCAAAATTCCCTCATAACAGTACTTGGACCAGTGTTTGAGTGAAGTGTGCATTCACGGGGGCTGGGACTCTCAGGGCCATCTGAGGATCCTGCCTTCCATAAGAGGAATAGAGATGGAGTTCTAAGCGCCTCCATTTTGCGTCAGTCAGAGTTGCATCATATTGATGGGTTTTCTATTGTGTACCTTCCTGTGAATTTGTTATTGAGCAGTTACTTGGGATAAAGTTACTTGTGGCTACTCCCTCTTCCTTCTCCACCCCATGACCTACACAAACTTCTTCAATTCATGCATGAGGACACTGAGAGGTGATGCTGTGTCCTGGAGGCCCAATGGTGAGTGGTGGACTAAGTACCGTAAGCCAGGCCTTCTGGCTCGTGGTCCATTGCTCTTTCACAGAGACTCTCTGAAAAGCCCACCTGCATTCGCCTCATCATCATGCTATGCTGAGTTTCACATTATCTTAACTGGTCCTTTGTGTGGTCCCTGAAGGATGAATAGTATGTTATTCCTGTAGGTTCTAATTCAAATCACTATGACTAATATATCTTGGGGTGCTGAGGACTACCTATTGGCATTGCTAGGGGAGGTAATTGAATTCACTTCCTGCAAGGGTGGGTGATTGCAGGATGCTGCATGCTCCTTGTTCCCCCGCAGGGTTCACTCTTCCTGCTATGAATCTTTCCTTTTACAAAGTGATGATTATCACATAGCTCAGAAAATCCAGGAGTTGAGCTGGAGATGTGGTTTGCAGGACAAGAAATGAAGGAGTACATTGTGTTCTCAGACCTTTCTCTGAAGCCCAACTTGTACCACACATATGGGCAGTGGAAGCACTCGTAATGGCCATGGACATGTCCCCACCAACACAAACAGGTTGCTTGAGAACCCGAGTCCTCCTCAAGTACTAATTCTCATATTCACTCTCAGTGTCTTTTTTTTCCACCTGTCAAAATGCACAAACCAGGCTGGGCACAGTGGTTCAAACTTGTAATCCCAGCACTTTGGGAGGCTGAGGCGAGTGGATTGCCTGAACCAGCGGGTTCGAGACCAACCTGGGCAACTTGGCAAGACCTCATCTCTACAATAAATAAATAAATAAAAATTAGCCGGGCATGGTAGTATGCGCCTGTAGTTCCAGCTACTTGGAAGGTTGAGGCAGAAGGATCACTGGAGCCCAGCAGGTAGACTCTGGGGTGGCCGTGAGTGTGCCACTGCATTCCAGCCTGAGTGACGGAGCGAGACTCTAACTCACACATACATAAAAAAGATCAGCTGAGTGTGATGGCGCAAACCTGTAATCCCAGCACTTTGGGAGACTAAGGCAAAAGGATTACCTGAGTCCAGGGCTTCGAGACCAGCCTGGGCAATTTGGTGAGATCTCGTCTCTACAATATATATATTTTTAAAAATAGCTGGGCACGGTAGCACACAGTTGTAGTTCTGGCTACTTGGAAGGCTGAGGTGGAAGGATTGCCTGAGCCCAGCAAGTCGACACTGGAGTGACCATGAGTATGCCACTGCACTCCATCCTGGGCAATAGAGTGAGATTCCAAACTAAAAAAAAAAAAAATGCACAGTCCAAAAAAGTCGTGAAAATGTACACTCAACAGTAATGAATGCTCTATGAAGATTGGGCAAAGGCTATACCCATGCCAAAAACAGCATCTCTGAAAGTTTTTGGATTACAACCCAAAGTAAGGATTATATGGTACATTAAATTCAGTCCATTACACTCATGCACGCACAAAAACAAGTATGTAAAAGTAAATAAATAAAAAGGAAGCAAAATTTTAATAAAATAATACTCTTACTATTGGTATTTTCTATTCTAGACTATTTGTACAACTCTGTTTGAGACTCATTAATGGAGATAGGCTTGTCAGAAAAAGGGATCCTGGGTCTTCCTGGAGGCTTAGTGATTTCCCACAATGAGCACCCATACATGGAACCTGAAGATTCAAGTTATCTCTGAGAAGGGAGAGCAGAATGCCAGGACCTACCTGGATTCCAGAGCTCTGATAGATGTGTGCAACATGGTTACAATAATATATCCTTACTTCATGTATCATTCCATCAATTGTTGAATATCTAGCGAACATTACTATATTCAAGATGGCAGGCATGATGAACTCAATGATAACTCTAGTTTATTGATAAATTATTTAAATTATATATTATCTTAATTAGCCCTCTTTACAATCCGTAAAATGTGGGCTTCCTATTATTTCAGTTACATAGATGAGAAAATTATGGCTAGAAAGTTTGTGACCTGCCCAAGATTGTGTGGACCCATTGATCAGAGCCCATTGATCAGAGAGCAGAGTTCATGCTCTCCTCTACAACAGGGTCATTGGAAACAAGCAAACACACAAACAAAAAATACACATACAGAATATTTGATGTCCTGGAACCGTGGCAAATGTTTTAGATGACCTTCCCACTAAAAATTCTGGAAGAAGCACCGCTGTTTTTGCTCTCCAGCTTCTGGCATTCCAATAACTCCTGGGCAAAGTTAATCCATTACCAGTAGAAGGGCTGTGAGGCCAGGTGGGGCATGGAGAGGAGGAGGTTTCTGGCACCCTTCTCCTTTGGGCCAGAGTGTGGAATTGGAGGAAAATGTAGGTAAATTGCAGGGAAGGGAATGAAGGTTCAGGGAAATGGGGTAAAAGCAGTAAGTCAAATAGGCTAGGGGTCCCTGGAAGTAGTTCTTACTCCTAGTTCAACAAAGTGGAACTCTACAGTATTTTTTTAAATTTAAATATGTGATTAAAATCGAAGACCTACACAATCTGCAGTATTTTTATATATAACTGTGGCCAATTAGCATCCACCTATCAGCAGTCCATTGTTGCTGCTTATAATTTTACAGACCTTTTTGTTTACAGACCTCTCCTGTCTCTCACAGAAGGAAGAGTCCAGAAAGACTGGATCCTAGTCTTGGAACTGTCATTTAAAAGTTGTTGACTTTCATTTGGAGACTGTCTCTCCATCTGTAAAGTGAGGATAATATTAACCACCCTCCCCACCACACAGTGTATTGGGATAATGGTACTAATGCATTTTTGCAAGATACAGTATTTGAAGGAAGAAGTCATTCTAATAGACTCCAGCTGCAGCTTGAGTAACTTAAGGGTACTGATTTAGTTTCATTTTTTGTTTGTTTGTCTGTTTTTTGCTTTAAAAAAGTCCGTTAAGGACTACCTTGCTTAGATAACATTTTTGTTTTCAAAGGAAGCCTGTGCATTGTGAAAACCAGACTCTAACATAAGTGAACTAATTAAGCCACTGCACATATGTCTTATCAGCAAACAGTACCAGGAGAAAAAGTAGCTGATTTCCAGCTACTCAAGAGACTGAGGAAGGAGGACTGCTTGAACCCAGAAGTACAAAAACAGCTTGGGCAGTTTAGCAAGGCCCTGTCTTAAAAAAGAAATGAAATGAAATGACAGAATGAATGAAAGAAGGAGGGAAGAAAAAGAAACAAAAAGAGCGAAGAGAAAAAAACATGGCCAACTGTGCTGGATTTCTGAGCATTCCCTTTTGTTAATTGTGTCCATGTTGCTGGAACACAGGAAGAAGGAAGGGCGTGGCATGGGCCAAGGTGGCCAAGGTGGGAGGGTAGGATGCTCATCTTGTAGGGCCTTGTGAAGATCATGGGAGGAAACTGGACACTCTACAAGGGCAACAGAACACAAAATATGTAGTTAAAGCAAATAGGTGTCATTTTTTTTCTGGCAATAATGTGAGGGGGCAGTTTAGAGGGAATGGGAGCCAGGTGGAGGACTGGCCAGTTTGAAAAAGCTAAAGGATCAGCTCTCAGGCCACCAGCTGCTGATGACACCAACCTCTCACTCTCCTGCCACCACCCCCACAGGAGAGACGGGTGCACAAGCGTGAGGAAGGGCCTGTGTGCATGTGCCCAGAGCTTTTGTGTTGGGGTCTTCTCCTCTGACCATCTCATGACCCTGGGATCTCTGCAGACCTGCTTCCCACCTAAGGGGAAAGGGAAAGGGCTGAGTAGACGTGAAGAAGGAAACTCAAATGCACTTTCAACAAGGATTTCATGAACAAAGAACCAGCCACAATAAGGAGCTCTAGATTTGATGTAGAACCAAATAAAATATTTAGATAAGATCAAATAAATAAAAGTTTTTAAATTTAATTAAAAATTTGAAAGAGATTAAATAACCAATTAGATATACATGAATGGAGAATCAGAGAATTGGAATACAACTATAAAGAACTTATAGGCAAAATATAAAAAATAGATTGAAAGACAGAGAAAATAAAGTTACATGGGCTATAATAATACTTAATTAGGGATTCAGAAAAAGAAAAATGAAAATAAGACAATATTTGAAGATCAAAAGACTGAGAACTTTATGCTAACTCAGCAGTTCATTCAAAATGAGTCCTAGGAAAATATTTTATCATCTTAATCCGAAAAGTAATGCAAATCCTTTTATTACTGTTGAAAACATATGTCAAAATCAAATTTCATCCTACCGTTTTTTACTCAGACTTCTGTTGGGGACATTTGACTTGAAGGCATAAAATCTATTTATAATTCTGAGCAGGAGAGCTGATGACCATTGAAAAATGAGCAATTAGGGGTGCTAACCCCTTCCCTCACACACAATAAAAAATCCATGTATAACTTTTGGCTCTCCCAATACTTAACTATTAATAGCCTACTTTGACTGGAAGCCTCACTGGTAATAGAAACAGTTGATTAAACAAATTTTGTATATATATAAAAAAAACCAAGGATTTCTGGTTCTCGAGGTAAGTGAGAAGCCCCCTGTGGTAGGCTGAATAAATGCTTTCCAGGGATGTCCACATCTTAATCCCCAGAACCTATGAATAGGTTACATTCTATGGCAAAGAGCCTTTGGAGATGTGATTAAGGAAGGCAAACAGTCTTTAGAAGACAGAAAAGGCGAGAAAATGGATCCTCCCCCAGAACATCCAGAAGGAGCTAGTCCTGCTGACACCTTAACATTAGCCCAATATAACTGATGTCAGGCTTCTGTCTTCTAAAACTCTAAGAGAATACATTTTTGCTATTTTAAGCCATTAAATTTGTGGCTTATCTGTTATAGCAGCAATAGGAAATGAATACATACCACTTCCTAGGCTTTTCTTCAAACTTTTCAACAACTGAAGCTTAAGTTCATTCATTCTCAGGAGGACTCTAGTCTTTGGGGAACCAGAGCACAGGCACTGAAGTCTCTAAGATCTGGTTCTAGTCCCAGGTTAGCCACTTGCCTATTTAGGTAACCTTGAGAAAGTCATTGCCCCTTACTCTCCTCATCTGTAAAGTAGGGAAGATAATAATACCTATTTGCGGGATGACTGCGAGGTTCAGAGACAATGTGGTAAGGCATGAAACATGGCCCCTGACACAAAACTGGCCTCTCGCATGCTATTGGGAAACTCCAGGTTCAGGCAGTCTGAGCAAACAGTCTCTATTGCCAAGGACTGGAGCACCTTGGACTTGACTTGAGATAGGCTGGTATCCTCCAGGAGGCAGAGGGCAGAGGTGAAGGCAGAAGGCCCTGTGTTTGATCTGTCTGCAGAGTGAGCCGCCCTCACTATTCAGGGCCATGCTGACCTCACTTCCCTCACTGGAAGTGTGGCAGTCCCGTAATTGTCTGTGCCCAGCAGCATGGACACACCAAGCCTGTCTGCTTGGCAGTATTCCATGTACTATGAGAAGGGGGAAAGGCCGTGTGCAGGGCTCCGTGTCTCCACACAACTCTTATGTGGGTGGACTGCAAAGCCATTGGCTGTATCAGGGCTCCAGCTGTCCTAGCTCCCACCCTCATGGTGACCTCTTCCTGAAGAACTTGAGACTATTTGTGGGAGGCAGCAGGGCATGCTAGGGTCCCTCTCCTTAGTTTTGGACCCTGAATCTGATCAACTTCTGAGGCAGTTGGATATGTCCAGAAGGAAGCTTCCTGGTGAAAAGGTTGTTAGCCCTGAGACATTTTGTGAAACAAAACAAAGCAAACGTTCTCAGAATGTCAACTGAAGAACTGACTTAAGCATAATTTCCAAGAACACATCACCTGTCAGGAAAACTAGTACCATGTAAGGAATTCCTTTAATTAGACAGGACAGGCAGGCACCCAGACACAACTTTTCTGCTGGGTGACTCATCTGCAGAGGAAGCTTGATCAGAAAACAAGAGCACCTTTCTGTTGCTATCCTTAGCCCAAGGCTTCAGTAAGGGGACTGTGTCTTCCTGTGAGACCCTCCGCATCCTTCCTGGAGAGACCTTATGAATCTGTCCATTGCCAATGCAGACTGGCCAATGCAATGGAAAATCCATGCTAAAATCTAGAATCTTGGAGTCAGCCGTTTCCTTGGAGTCTGTGGTCTTACATAATGTTACACATGAAGAAGTTATGCCCCAACAGGTGACTGGTCCAAAGTTGCCAGCTGGATGATGGCTCAAGGGCTAGCTCTGAACTCTTCTAAATCCTGGCTTATGTTCTTGCCCTGTAGCATGCTAAATTATGACTTTGGACCCTTTAGGCATCAATGCTAAATGTCATAGTGTTTTGTTGATCAGATTAGCCAACCCTAGTAGAGAGCAGGCCCAAAAAACTGAATATATTTTTTTGAGGCCAGGGAAGAGTTTGGAAGTGCAGAGGTGAGGGACACGGTGAGGCTTTAGCATAGCCAGCACCTGCAAAGCACTGGCTCAAAACAAACCTCTCCCCTTTTTTCCAATTCTAGCCCCAAGCTTGTAGAGTGGTTAAACTTGTGTTGTTCTATTTTCAGGCCATTTTCTATTCTAATTATTTGTAAACCAGTCGTATTTTAGAGCTTCAAAGGAAATAGGCATAGATTCTAGACTCTTTAAAATTTTCGGAGGAGGAAAGAAGCTTAGATATCACCTAGTTCAACTGTCTCATTCTCCACAAATGAGTAAATAGAGACTTCAAAAGGATTACGTGATTTGTCTATGGCAATGCTTGTCCAATAGAACTTTCAGAAAAGCTGGAAATGTTCTATATTTGTGCTATCTGATATGGAAGCCACTAGCCTCATGTGGCTACTGAGCACTGAAATGTGGCTAGTGCTACTGAGGAACTAAACTTTTAATGGTATCTAATTTTAACTGACTTTGATTTTAATAGTCATATGTGACTAATGGTGACCCTATTGGACAGCATAGGTCTCAAGTCACAGCTGGGATGCAGCATGAGCTCTCTGATTTTATGTCATTTTCTTTTCCCACTACTCCCATGCAGAACTCTAGGTCAAGGTGGTCTTTTTCTGTGGAACAGGAGACTTATGATATCAGGTGCCTGTACAAATCTGCTAGGTGGGCAGTAATGGTTGAAGTTGTCCTGTGAGATGTTTTCCAGAAAAGTAGGGGGAAGGGTACTTCTTTTTAGTATTTGAAAATATGAGCTTCCCCAGGGTGGCAGTGGGGAATAAAGAAGTTCATTCATTCTTTCTTTCTTCAGGGAAAAATTGAGTGCCCATTATGGGTCAGAAGTGGACTAATCACTGGGGACTACAATGGTTACTTGATATGCTTACTGAGTAGATGTCCTAAAGAGGGATGGTAAAAAGTGTCACATGAGTTCAGAGTTGAGTAGGCCATTTGTCATTGGTTAAAGCTCCCAGCTTCCTTTGGCAACTACTCTATGTTGTGCTGCAGAAGTAGGTGCCTGTGACAACCTCACTGGGACCAGTACTGGTGGAACCTGTGTTCACTCATCCTCTCAGATGACAGCTTGATCTCCTCTAGTTCTAGACTAGTTTTTTTCATGAACTCAGCCCAGGGAGGGGTCAGAAAAGTCACGGCCGGGAGTATGATTATGTGGGCTGTTTTAGTTTAGTTTAGAGGTCTAAGTTCTATGGAAAATGAGCCACAACATTATTCTGGCATCCATGTAAAGTAAACCTGCCCCATCCTTTCATGGGTGTCAGTGAATTCTCCAAAGACTGCTGTGAAGACAGTTATTGTTTACAGACCTTGTTAAGGACTCTTAGATGCCTGTGCGTGTGCATGTTGATACATGTACACTCATGCACTGAAGGAGTAATGATGGTTAAGAGATGGTCATAGTTGGTTTTTAATCCTCATAGAACTTGAATATAGTCTAAAAGAGACACAGGTATGCAGGTAACTAAAAGTCAAATAAAAAATTAGATAAAAGACAGGCATGGCACTCCAGATGAGGAAATAGTCACTATTACTGGACAGAATTGGGGGGGGGAAAGTATTTAAAAAGTAACCTAGAAGGTGGCTCTTGAAATATTCTGTCAGATGAAAATCCAGGAGGGAATTTCTGATTAAGGAAATGGCAAACACAAAGAATCAGAGGTAAGAGAGCGCAGAGACAAATGAGAAATAAAGAGCGGCAATACTGGATTTGAACATAGAGACAACAGATGGGCACCAATAGAGCATCAACCACCAAAGGTAACCTGGAGCCTCATTGCCAGGCTAAAAAATATTAGATTTTACTTCGTTGTCAGTAGGGAGCCATGGAAGGTGCTTTATCCTTGGAGTAGTACAATTATGCTGATAATAATATTACTTCATTAACAGAAGGGTGGATCATGGTGGGGAGAAACTGAAGCTAGGAAATCTGTCAAGTGGTTATTTGGGTGGTCCAGGGAAGAGGGGCTATAAGCCTGAACAAGAGCAGTGGCAGAGGATAATGGGTAACTACTGAATAACTCTTTACCTGATTGAATGAAGGGAGAGGATCAGAGTAAAAAATGGTGCTGAGTTTCCAAGATCAAATCAACAAAGAAACGGAGACATCATCAAGAGGAAAAGGGAAGTGTGGAGAAAATGCTGGTTTAGGGGGAAATACGATCAGCCTGATAGAAATGTCCAGTAAGAACACAAAATGAAAGACGGGCATTGAGGACCGACTGTTTAAAAAGTAACCTAGAAGGTGGCTCTTGAAATATTCTGTCAGACAAAAATCCAGGAGGGAATTCTGATTAAGGAAATGGCAGAGACAAAGAATCAGAGGTAAGAGGAAGTAGGTGAGGTAGTGTGTAGCTTTGGGGATCTATGAATAGGAGGCTGCTGAGTTCACAGGCATTCGTAAACAAACCAGGAAAGAAGAGGGGGAAAGAAGAGATGGGGTCAAGTATAACTTTTAAGAGATGGTAGAGGAGACAGTTGGAGGAAAAGAGATTTGAGGACGAGCAGGAGAAGAAATCACCCCAGAGCTGAGGGAGGAGAAGCAATACCGGTGGGCTCATCAATCACGTCTATGTAATCAGCTTCTGTTACTAGAAATATGTTGATGGACAAGACCAATACCGCCCTTCTCTTCATGGAACTTACTGACCAGTGGCAAAGACATATGAACTAAGTAAACAAAGAAACAAATGCATCATCATAAACAATGACAAAGGCTATGAAAGAAATAATGGATACTATGGTAGAAAATATTAAGAGTGGGTGACACATTCTTTTAGAGAGATAACCAAGGAAGACATTTCTCAGGAGATGTCATTTTAGCTCAGATGTGCAGGTGAGAAGAACCTGACCAAGGAAGAGGAGTAGATGGGCCTTCCAGAAGAGAGAAGAGCAGGGCAAAGACACCAAGACAGCAAAGAGCTTGGCATGCTAGAGGGTGGCAGATGGCCAGGGTGACAGGAGCACAGAGACTGGGGAGAAAGAGACAAGAGATAGAACTGAGAGGATAGGCAGGGGCCGGATGACATAGGCCTTAGTAACGAAATTTGGACTTTATACTAAGTGCGACGTTTAACAACGTGAAACTGAAAATAGAGCTTAAGGAGGTTGAGGTTGGAGGGAAGACCACTGGATCCAGTCATGAGATCGGGATTGGTTACCTTCGAGGTAGCAGAGGAGAGAGACGGTGGCTGAAGTTCATTGGCAGTGTTGACAGACTACATAGTATCTGTAGAGCCCTTCCTGGAGAAGTTTGGTGGTAAAAGGGAATGGAGAGATAGAGATCCTTGGGATTCCATCAAGATCTTCCTCATCTTAGACACTTAGGTAGCCATGCTGATAGTCACACACCAAAGCTAGTTTGTATTGCTGTAGCTGAAGTCGTAAAGAAAAATAGAACACCCAGCCTTTACTCAAAGCCATTCCTCAAGTCCCCAGGAAGCCTTTATAGAAAGCCAACATTCCTACTGTGTACAAAGACTAGGGCAGAAGCCACTGGTAGGGTTGGCCCATTTCTGGTTGAGTGGGATTAGGAAAGCCCCTGGCCGGATTAGCCAGCAAGGGAAGAGACCATGCGATCCCACTGTCACTTCACACAGTGCGCTTGACTCATGGGTATTGACAATTGCAGTGTAATTGTAATTACACGAGGCAGTGTTTCATAATACCTCCTGTCAACTGATATTTTGTAAAAGACCATGAAGTTTTAATAGTTGGCTGCTTCAAGAGAGTGTTTAGCTTTTAAACCCAAGCTGAAGGAGGCTGAGTGGGATCCAGGTTATAATTATAAGGGTTGAGAAGTGGCTGGAACTACTATAAATGCCAAATAAAAAAGAAACTCACTAACATCCAGGGCCTGCTTGGGGAGAAATGCTGATTCAACCCTCTGCTGCTCTGGCTCCACGAACTCCCAGAACAAAGGACAGAAACCAAGTCCCTCATTGCAGTGGCCTCCCGAAGAGGAAGGAGTACCAAAACTGGCCTTTCTGGTTTCTCTAGTAAGGCCCAAGTTTATGCGCTGGGGTTTGTGAGTGGAACCTCCAGGAGAAAACCGTGAAAAGGGCAGAAAGAGGCCCAGCACCAGTGTGCCTTGGCCTGGGGGGGGCGTGCATTTCTCCAGCTCTTTGCGCCATCCTCACCTCAGAGCTTCTAACAATGTTTATACCCAGACCAGCCCTAGACCAAACTCACTGGGCTTTTTACTGTGGGACCTGACCTTCAGAATTCAAAATACATTTCTGAATAATGACCCCCAATACCTTTCAAAAAATGTCCAGATGTTAATCCCCGGTGCCTGTTTTGTTAGATGACAAAAGGGTCTTTGCAGATGTGATTAAATGAAGGGTGTTAAGATGAGAAGATAATACTGGATTGCCCTGGTGAGCCTGATGTCACCACAAGGTTCCTTATCAGAGGAGGAGTCAAGGGAAGGCCAGGGAACAATGAAAGCAGAGATGTGAGTAATGCCCTTTGAAACAGAGGAAGGGGCCACGAGCCAAGGAGTGTAAGTGGTCTCTAGAAGCTGGAAAGGGAAAGGAAACGAATTTCTCCCTAAAGTCTCCAGAAGGAATGCAGCCTTGCAGATACCTTGACTTTGACCCACTGAAACTGATTTTGGACTACCGACCTCCAGAACTGTAAGAGAATAAAGGTGGGTTATTTTAAGCCTACATGTTTGTGGTATTTGTTTAGCAGCCCTAAGATACAAACGCAATCTCCATAGGGATTCTAGTGATCAGCCAAGGTTAAGAATCAGTGATAGAGAACTTTGCCAGTCAGAGTGCAGTGAAGGACAAGCAGCATCTGCTTCACCAGGGAGTTTATTAGAAATGCAGAGTCTCAGGCCCCACCCCAGACCTGCTGAATCAACATCCGTATTTCAGCAAGATTCCCAGATGATCTGCATACACACTTAAGTTTGAGAATCCCTGAATTCTAAAACAATGATTTTCCACTCTAGCTTTACTTTAGACTCTCCCTGCGGGTGGGCAGGGTTGGAAATGGGGGTGCAGAAGACTTAAAAAATACAGATTTTGGCCAGGCTCGGTGGCTCAAACCTGTAATCCCAGCATTTTGGGAAGCTAGGTGAGGGGATTGCCTGAGCCCATGGGTTCAAGACTTACCTGGGCAATTTGGCAAAACCTCATTTCTACATAAATCAAAAAATTATACAGTGCACACCTGTAGTTGTGGCTCCTTGGAAAGCTGAAGCAGAAGGATCACCTGACCCCAGCAGGTCGACACTGGGGTGGCTGTGAGCGTGCCACTGCACTCCAGCCTGGGTGACGGAGTGAGACTTCAACTCAAAAAAAAA
>NW_007233302.1:86509-110006 GCF_000164805.1 Carlito syrichta | reverse complement strand
AAAAAAAAAAAAAAAAAAGAAAGAAAAAGAAAAAGAAAATGCAGATTTCCAGGCCAGGACATGCTGTTTTTAGAAGCTTCTCAGATGATTTAAATGTGAAGCCAGTGGTGAGAACTAGTGATCTAGAACAAAAGATTTTCAGACTGAATCACCAAAGAGGTTGTTAAAAATGAATTTCTGGGCTCCATCCCAGAGTTTCTGATAGCTTAAGTCTGGGACGGGGCCTGGGAGGATGCATTTGTCACAAGTGTCTAAGGGAACTCAACAACAGAAACAACCATTCAAGTGGGCGTGGTGGCCACCCCGCTCTGCTGTGAGAGAGACTGCCCCGCCCTCTGCCGTCTGCCCCACCTAGCACTGGTTAATCTTTTAGGTCTCTCTACCTACTCTAAGCCGAAAAATTATATGACAGGACCTTGGGAGTTAGTGCTCAGGAGGTAGCTGAGTAGTGGCCAGGAAGTGCTTCTCAGGAAGGTTGCCTCATTCTTGATCAGATTATTCATCCCTGAGAAGCAGAGGAATCAAACCAGCCATGCAGCCAGGTGCCAGGGAGTAGCAGAGGTAGAGGGTAGAGTCGATCCCACCTTGCCCAATCCTGCCCTTGCCCTATAGCTGGAGCCTGGAATGCCAGCTCCCTTGCTGCAGAATGCCACGGTGTCTGTTCCCTGGGGCATTGCTCTCTAATGCTTCCCCATTCATTTTCTGTTATTTTGTTTTTAACCTGGATTCTGCAAACAATGCTTTTGCCCAGAAGACCCATTTTAATTCTGGGAGCTTTAAGCCTTGTGAAAAAAACTTTTAAATCACATTTATCCCCACCCCAACCTATTATGTTTAGCATTAAGGCCTCACCTATGTTTGTTAAATATTGAATTAGCAAATAGATAATTGTTTTTGTGATAATATTACTGTGCTTGAATCATGACTGTGCCACTGGTTGCATGACTGTGGACAACTCACCTAACCTCCCTGAGAAGATTTTTCAGCTGTCAAACAGGGATAGTTGTATTTACTTCAAGGGTTGGTGTGAAGATTGAGAGAGAAAATGTACCTAAAATCATCGTGTAGTACCTCAATAAAGGACAGATATTACTATTAATGCAGATCATTTTTTCTTTCTGGGAATGAGACCCAATCAGGTAAACCAGATACAGATTCAGACCCTGATGTACCTTTATAAATGGTTGAGATTATGATGGCGAGGGGCAGAAGAGGAGGATCTTCTCTTACTTCATGATACTTTTCTAGAAACTGTGTATAAAATCAGAACATTTATCTGAAACTTGAAAATAAGCAGAAGAGATTACCAGAAGGTCTTTTTTTTTTTTTTTTTTTGAGTTGGAATCTCACTCCATCACCCAGGCTGGAGTGCAGTGGCATGCTCATGGCCACCCCAGTGTCAACCTGCTGGGTTCTGGCGATCCTTCTGCCTCAGCCTTCCAAGCAGCAGGAACTACAGTCATGCGCTACCACACCCGGTTATTATTTTTTTTATTATTATAGAGACGAGGTCTCACCAAGTTTCCCCGGCTGGTCTCGAACCTGCGGTCTCAGGCAATCCACTAGCCTTGGCCTCCCAAAGTACTGAGATTACAGGCTAAGCCACCGAGCCCGGCCTACCAGAAGCTCTTCTAGTGCGAGATTCACTTCCTATTATTTGGGTTATTTTGCAACACTAGTGAAGCAGGTGCTAACGGTAGGTTTTATAAGCTAGAGATGCAAATAATTTCTGCCCAGCAGAAAAGATAACCCAAAAGTTATCTTACAGTTTATGACCCTGACATTAACCGGTTTTGTATCTGACCCAGAAATCTCATCCTAGTTTTACCTTTAAATCCTAGCTTCTCAAATGCTCTTAGATCAATGATAAATGGATAAAATATTTGATACCCATTTGTGTTTATTTGCATGAGAATCATGATTTCAACTTTTTAAAAGCATCTGCTTATATGGTGTTTGTCCAAAGCAAGACCCCTTGGGAATATCAGTTAAGGGAAGTCTGATCTGGGTTCCAGGTGTGTTTTTCTTGTTGGACTGTGTACAGGATAAAAGGGGGCAGAGATAGGTAGAATGCGAGTACTGATACATGAGTTGTAAGTTATACTTTTATTTCTTACTTCCTTCTTTAATCCGAAGGGACTTTATTCATATTGTAACAGTAGCAATTATGATGTAGACCATAGCCAAATATGTATGTGCCTGCCTCTCCCCTAAATGATGAGCTCCCTGAGAAAAGTGATTCTGTCTCATGCTTTACTGTATTCCCAGAACTTAGGAGAAAATAAAACTATCTAATAGAAATGAACAAGGTTGTTCCCTTGCTACTCCACATGGAGTTGTGGTCCAGAAGCACCCGTATCGGGTGGGATCCATCAGAATGCAGAATCTTAGGCCCCCTCTAGGCTCATTGAATCAGGATTGACATCTCAGTAAGGTTTCCAGGTGATTCCGTGCACTGTGCTAGCCTATTGTCAGTTTGGGGGCTGTGATTCTGCTATTAGTGAAGAATGAGACTTGAGCAAAGAAAGTTGAAATGATTGCAACAATGCAGCTATATAGGCAAAATTGAGATCATTGCCTCAAGCGTATTGTTTCTGAGATCAAAGTGGGGCATTCTGTGCTTTTCAGGGTAGAATTCCAGCTGGGTCGATAAAATCTGTAACTTTTGGAGGGCAGTGCCTTTAAGTTTGTTTTGGCAGGAATAGTGATATGTTCTTTGAGTATAACTCTACAGCCAAAGGCCTCTCTGCCCTGCTCGATTCTAGCTTGGGCCCACGAACCCTTACTCATAGAGTCTGACTCAATTTCTGTTGGCTTCAAGCCCAAACCAAATGAAGACTCAGGTTATCCCTTTGTGGAATCTTGATGGTTTAATCATAAAAGTTAAATCTCTATTTGTCACATCAGGACTTAAATTGTCAACAGTATTTGCCCAATATCTTTAATGACAGCCAAAGACAAAGGAAAAAAAAGACCAGCAGAAACTTTTGGGAGAGTCTCATCTTTAAAAGTAGAGGTGATCATTGGCCGGCTGAACGTGATACCTTGCAGATAAGAATCTGGAGTCACAGACAGAACAGGGATCTTCAACAATATTTGCAAAGAGATTTAAGTTTCTTAGTAGAAAGTAATGATTTTTCTTTTTGTCTGAGTATGCTTCAGTTCTTCCTAATAAATCCACAAACCTATCTGTAGAAGAATGAGAGTTTTATTTACTCTCCCAATAAAGGGATTAGGCAACTCAATAAGAATCAGTACGGCCGGGCTCGGTGGCTCAGCCTGTAATCCCGCGCCTTTGGGAGGCTGAGGTGAGTGGATTGCCTGAGCCCGCGGGTTCGAGACCCGCCTGGGCAGCAAGACCTCATCTCTACAGTAAATCAAAAAATCAGCCGGGTGTGGTAGCACATGCCTGTAATTCCAGCTACTTAGAAGGCTGAGGCAGAAGGATCGCTGGAGCCCAGCAGGTCGAGGCTGCAGTGGCCACTCCAGCCACTGCACTCCAGTCTGGGCGACGGAGTGAGACTCCAACTCAAAAAATAAAATAAAAAAAAAGAATCAGCACGGCATGGTCTGGTAGCTAGTAGAAGCCCTTTGGATGTCTCATGCAGGGCCTACAAAAGCGGGTGCTTTCAGGGACCTAGCAAGTAACACAAATGTGAGAAGCCAGTCAGCTGTCTGATTTTAGGGTAGTTAGCACTCCAGGAACTAGAAAACAAATGCTTAGAAAAGTCATTCCCATTCACGTTTTCAAAACACCATTAGATGGATAAAACAAACTGCAGGCATAATTAAGTTTAATTATTTATATTTCAAAACTCCAAGACCCAGAGAAGCAACATTTTCTGCCTAAATTCATACAACTCTAACTCATTCATTAAAATGAAAACTTGCAACTGTGGCAACTCATGTTTACTCACAGAGGGGACATTCAGATTGTATTTGTATATACAACTCTGTGTGTGTGTGTGTGTGTGTGTGTGTGTGTGTGTGTGTGTGTGTGTAACAAGCCAAACCAAGCAGGTCCAATTCTTATAACTGGTTACTTGGAAATTATCTAGTCGCTAACAATCCAAAGTAACAACTCTATGCCACAGTGCTGCAGTGAGAGAGTTAAATTAAAAAAAAAAAAGAATGAAACCAGCAGTTTTTTCTATTCATCTGGCACATATTTTTACAAGGCTATAAAAAATTGTATTTCCAGATCTTGGATGTTTCTGAGATAGTAATAAAAATCTGTATGTTTCAAGAGGGAGATTCCTGAGTTTAAAATTTAATTGGTCAATGTCTTAGAAAAAAGACTGTGTGTTCTTCAGAGGAGCTGACAGTTGGTGGCTGGAGAGTGATCTTGGTCTGTTGCTCAGCCCTCATCAAAGCCAGAGCATGCCACCAGGCTTCTCTCAAATTTGAGTTTAGCAGAATATGGAGGGATTGCTGTTTCTAGCTTCCTGCTCAATTGTGTCTGGAGATTGTTCTGTGCCAGCTTTTTTCAAAACATGGTGGGCATTAGCGACTATTCCTCTATAAGAAGGTAGAGAAAGATGCAGAGAACAAAGACACTAGAGTCCCTTCGAGTCTGCTTTCGTTCAGCGGATACAGAGTCTTCTGTTTAGCATTGTTCTGTGTCTACACGATATGGTTTTACTACTTCCTCTGGGCCAGGTACTTTCCATGAAACTTTTCATTTCATCCTCACAACAAATAATTATTAGTAGAATTGACATCCCCATTTCACAGATGAGGAAATGGAGGTTTAGAGAGCTTAAGTAACTTGCCCATGTGATTGGGATTGAAACCTAGACCTGTCTCCCTTCACATCCCAAGTTTTTAGGCACTGAGCTATACTCTCTACTTTAGGTCAGGCATCCCAAGGCAAACCTGACTTCCATGGGGTTTTTTGTTTGTTTGTTTGTTCCCTTCATAACTTCTGTCAATGAAACCAATGTAGCCATTATCCATGGATGAATTAAAACAGTAGTCTTTGGCCAGGGATCTGAGCTCCAAATGTGAAGAGTGCTGACATTTTTTCTGGTTGCGTGGGAGAGGTTAGATGTGTTATTTACCAAAATGTGACTGTTAAAAAAAAATCTAAGTTATAGGAGCTAGTAGAAATAAGTGTTTTATGGTACTGGTGCCTAAAATGCAAATTTTCAAAAGGCAAACCCCATTGTTGTACTGACTTCAGTTATAAAATCAGAGCCACATTCTCACAAACTAAAATGGAAAAGTTCAGTTCTCAATTCACTGGGTTGAAAACTTTTGGCAAGAACTGACCAAGTGACCTGCCCTCGCCCAGGAAGGGCAGAACTCAGAAAGTTACACAGTCTTCTCCTGACCCTGGAATCACTTTTCCAGGGCAAACCCCATTCTTTTTCTTTCCCTTTCTGTTGCCTTCTATTAAACTTGCTAGGGTCTCCAATTATTTGCTGGTAACTCTCAGCACTGCTGGTAATTCTAGCTACTTGAGTTGTACAGTTGAGAAATAGACAAGGGCTGCAGTATCACACTTCAATGTAGGAATAACCATCTCATGCAGGTTTATTTCTAGGGAAAATTCTGGGTTCCGGACCAAATGCCTTGTTTTATGAATTCTGTTAATTTCAAACACTTGCATATTAAATTTGCCTTTAAAATGTCTTTGAAGTAGCGGAGAATGTAAAATGAATTAATATTTGCCATTTCATTAATTGCATTCTGAGACCATTTTCCTGAATGCAAGGTTTTAGGGATTAATTCTAAACATGTTTTGGAGTCCTAGGCAATTCAAGATAATCCAAGTAAAATACAATGATGAAAATCCAAAGATTTGGGGTATCTTAAAATTGGTCTATAACATACTTATAATTAAACTTGAACACTTTCACTCTTCCCCCATCCCTCCTCCCAGAACAGCCAAATATACTTTTTTTTTTTGAGTTGAAGTCTCACTCCATCCCCCAGGCTGGAGTACGATGTCACACTCACGGCCACCGCAGCCTCTACCTGCTTGGCTCAGGGGATCCTTCTGCCTCAACCTTCCACAGGCGCATACTACCACACCCGGTTAATTTTTTTTTTTTTATTGTAGAGATGAGGTCTCACCAAGTTGCCCAGGCTGGTCTCAAACCTGCAGCCTCAGGCAATCCACTCTCTTCGGCCTCCCAAAATTCTGGGCTTACAGGCTGAGCCACAAAGCCCAGCCTATACTTTAAAAACAAAAGGTAGGATGTGTTGGCTCAGCCTGTAATCCCAGCACTTTGGAGGCTGAGGTGAAGGGATTGCTTGAGCCTAGGGGTTCAAGTACAGCCTGGTCAACTTGGTGAGGTCTCTACAATAAATCACAAAAACTAGTTAGGTGTGGTGTCATGTCTGTAGTTCCAGCTACTTGGAAGGGTGAGATGGAAGAATTACCTGAGCCTAGCAGGTCGAGGCTGCGGTGGCCATGAGCGTGACATTGCACTCCAGCCTGGGTGACAGAGTGAGACTCCAACTCAAGAAAAAAAAAGATGGGCAGTAGAGCAGTAGAGATTTTGTCCTTGCCTATTCTACCTAGAATGACAGTAATGATAATGTAGGGACTGTTACGAGGCGATGAAAAAAATTGTATTATCAGGTTTTAGAAGTTTATGAGATAGTAATAAAAATCTGTATGTTTTAAGAGAAAGATTCCTAAGTTTAAAAATTAATTAGGTGCTTTCTTAGAAAAAGACTGTGTATTCTTTGGAGGAACTGACAATTAGTGGTTGGATTGTAGTCTTAGTTGGCCGCTCTACCATCGTCAAAGCCAGTGTGCACCACCAGACTCCCCTCAAATATGAGTTTAGCAAATTTGAGTTTATTAGGCTGAAGCATAAAATTGGGAGAAATATTGTACAATATATAAGACACAGATTTCAAAGCCAAAAGACCTGGTTCTGAGCCACCTCTTATTAACTGTGTGACTTTGGGGAACTGTTTTAAGGTCTGTGGCCTTTGTGCCCACATCTATAAAGTCAGGGCAACCATGTCTGCTTCTTGGGTGATTATGTGGGTTGGAAACTGCTGGCAAACAGCAGGTGCTCAGTAATTACTATTTTTAGGAGGATTTAAGCAAATATTATGCTAATTCTCAAAGTTGAGGGGGAGGCACAATACAGGGAAGCTCATTAAAGAGTATATTTGAGCCTCTCAAGGAGCAGTTTTGTACCTCTTCCTTCTTACCTTTGTCATGTGTGTGGAGAAATATGGGTCTGGTTCCGTTCTTCTCTTTCACTGCTCCTAGGAACTTCAGGAGGGGACTGGTCAAGGTCATATGTGATGGTGAAAGAAAAGGGCTAAAGGGATTTCTTTTAATGGCAGTATTTTATCAAATGCCAGGAGAATTGTGTTCACACTCTCTAAGACACACCCACAGACTCTCATGATGCAGATGACTAAGGATCATGTTAACATTCAATATACTTTTCAAAAGTAGGAGGAGGGTTTTTTCTCTATGGCCCGTGTTTGGGGAGTCCATGCTCAGACCCTGGACCCCCTCAAAGTTGCTTTATTCTGAGGGCCACAGGAAGCATTGGGTCTGACCAGACACAGGAGAGAGCCCTCATGTGCTAGACTGGGAGCCTGCCAGGGCTGCAGAGAGTGCCTTGTCTTATCCCAGGGCCAGCATGACCTCTTGTAGGGAGGACAGATGGTGTTACAAGATGGGGCGGGTGGGGTGTTACAAACCAATGCCAAGAGTTTCCAAAACCCCAAACAGTTGTCAAATAAGAATGATGAGCACCACGTAACATACAACATAGCCTCCTCTCCTCCCACGCACAGGGAGCACGGTTGCCACGTCACTGCAGAGTTTGGCAGAGCCACCAGCAGCCACTCCTCGCCTTGGGCATCCCAGGTGATGGAACATTGCTCTTCTTTCTCTCTTAGCAACTGGGTGCTTCTCTAGCTAAACCACAACAACTAGAACAAACTAAAATTAGAAGTGACTTCTCTATGCTGACGGCAACATAGTCATGGCCCATGGAGAAGACAGATGGATGAAGAAGGAAGCATCTTTCCTGGTCTCCCTGTTGCATCTCCCCAGTGACCAATGCAGTTGGGGCTATGAGTTGACTGACCACGCACCCAGTTTACCCTGTGCTCTTTCAATCTCAAAAATTAGTGATTTCAATGATAAATTATAGAATCATCTTAGTTATGGTTCATAAGCCATGGGACTTATTATACTCCTTTGCTGGCTGATGGGGAGATGCAAATAAGGTAGAAAAAGTTGGGGATTTGGAGATATGACAATTTCTTTTTATTTTAGAGTTGTGTACAAGTGAGATTGACTACACATGTAATTTGCATCCAGGTGAAGTTTGGGCTTCTAGCGGGCCCTCTCTCCTCCTGATAATGGACCTGTCATGAGCCTTTCTTCTTCCCTCCTCCCTCCCTCCCCTACCAGCATCCAGTGTCTGCCAACCCCACCATTGTGCTCATGTGACCCGTGATCAGGGCCCACTTATGAGTGAGAATATGTGGTATTCACTTTGTTTCTGTGAGAGTTCACTTAGTATGATGGTCTCCATCTTCATCCATATTGCTGTGAAGGTCATGATTTTGTTCTTCTTTATGGATGCATACTATTCCATCATGTATATGTACCACATGTTATGTATCCAGTCCATTTCCATAGACAACATTGGTTCCATGTTTTTGCCATGGTGAATAGTGTTGCAATGAACATATGTGTGTACAGGTGTAAAGATAAGACAACTTCTTTGGTGAGTAGTGACCAAATCAAAATTATCCCCAAAAGAAGCAATAAGCTCAGTTCCATTGGTGGCAACCTCAGCCTCTTGGCAGGGGCTAACATGGTGGCAGAGAGGAACTGGTGCATGGGCAGATAGCAGCATCGTGGCTTCGAGGGGCCCCCCTGGGTTTAGAGCAGGACATCAGGCAATGGCTGGGGCTTGGGAAGCAAGGTCTTCCTTGACATGAAGAATGTGGATGGGAGTCAGGGTGAGATTAGAGCAAGGAACCAAGGCAGATTCCAGGCATACAAAATGGAAAGCACGATGGGAGTAGCCATGGGGAAAGGTTATAGTCCAGTGGGCTTGTTGGGTCCCCAGGGCTCACTCCAGGAGAAGTCCACTATGCTCATGCCGGACACTTACCTGTGTTACTGCATGTAATCCACACGATAGCCTCGAAAAGTGGGTGTGTCATCCCTGAAAGAGGTGAAGCAGCCAAAGATCAGAAAGTTAAAGTGACCTCCTCAACATTGCAGAGGCAGGAGGTGGCAGAGCCAGGACCAGCCCTGGTCAGTCTGGATGTAAACTTGGTGCTCTTTCCACCATTCTGCTTGAAGGATAGGACATTATCAGTTGAAGAAGGGCATCAGTGCAGAGTACTCAGAGAGCACAATGTCTCTGGGGTGGGGCAAGTGATTGGATATGTCTGTGACAGAAGATGCATGTGGGAGAGATTGAGACGGCAGGTAGGAGCCGCACATAGAATGGACACTGTGCTGAAGAGTCTGGGTTCTCACCTGTCAGCAATAAGAGGAAGCAGAAGAGTGACAGCATCCAATGTGGGTTTCAGAAGGATCATTTTGACTACAGGGTAGAGGCGACACTCTCAGAGAGGGGTGCAGGTATGGGAGAACAGGAGATCCTTTAAGAGGTTAGTCTAGAGAAATCCTTCCAAGTGTGGATAACACCAAGTGAGTCCCCTGCTTTAATTGCTTAAAGCTTCCCCCATGGCCTTTAGGATGAAGTAAAAACTCTGGAAAACCCCACAAGCCTCTTCATAACAGTCCTGCTGCCTCTCCTGCCACCTCCCCCCATGCTCCCAGCCCACTCAACTGCCCATGGTTCCACGAATACTTGCCATTTTCTTTGTTTGCAGTGGCTTCCTCAGGCTTATAAACTTATTCTGAAGCTTCAAATTCCAGGCCAAATGTTCTCCCATATGGGAAGGCTTCCCATATTACCTGAAGGGCTTGACCCCGAATCACCACACAACTTCTCAAACATGCCTTCACGAAAATTGACTTAATCTAGCTTTGTAAATGGCTTCTCTTCTTGTTCATTTCTGAGCTTAGTAAAGGCAGTGATTATGTCTTTCTCATCTTATATTCCCATCATTTAGCTTGGTAGTTGGCATGTAACAGAGGCTTTATAACCAGAACCTTTCTCCTTAACATTTGTGAGACTGCAGTAAAGATTAAAATTAGCCAAGCTCATCCTTATTCTTCCTCAACCTGAATCCCAACTCCACCTAGAACCACAAGGAATTTTGTACACAGTGTATACAATCCAACCCCTATGCCCAGCCTTCATTCCCACCTGCCTCCTCTATAAACAGTCATCTCTTTGTCATCATCAAGCCTACAGGTGTGCACTCCAGTCATGCAGGACACACTTGGGGGATGGATCTGGAGGAGAGTCCTGCATCAGCTCTGAAAGTACACTAGGGTCATCTGGACAGGACATCTGCATTTCTAGATATAGAAACATGACCTAGAATTGGGTTATGTGGGCAAGGTCCCTCCGGCCCTATGGACTCCTTTACTTGTGATTAGGGACCTGAGAAAGGATAGAGCTAAGTTCTCTACAGTGTGAACTTTGGGTTGGTCAGCTTCAAGGGTGACACTATTCATCATTCCATAAAAGATGTGAGATAGGAAAGATCTGAGATACAATATTAAGATGGGAGATGTGGGTTGCTTTGAAAGAATAAACTATATGATAGCACAAACCTTAGTGACCAGCTGCAGTTGGCTGAGTAGGGAGAAAGAGGGAGGGTGAGGAGAGAGGGAGAGGAGAAGAAGAAGAAGAAGCAGAAGGGGGAGGAGGAGGTGGAAGTAGGGGAGGGGGAGAGGGAAGAGGAGAGGATTTCTGCAGGCTCTGTAGGTGGGAAGAGTAGTAGAAGTGGGGAGCATGTGTGATAGTAAATTCAATATTAGATAAGGTAAAATATTTAGGAGAAAATGTTCAGTCATTGAGAAGATGGTACTTAGAGCCAGGACAAAGGTTAAGGTTGGAAATAAGGATTTGGCAGTCATTTCCATGCAGATGATATTTGAAGCTCTGGGTATGGCCAGATGGTCCAAGGAGAGTGTAGAACGGGAAGAGGCTTCAATAGCTGACAAAGATTGTCCAGGAAGAAGACTGAAGAACACTAGCCAAAGAGATCCTGGGAAATCCAGAGCAGAGGGGTTGATGGAGACAACTTCATAAAGGAGGGAGAAAGTCACACTGCCAATTGGCAGTGCCAAGTATGGGAAGGGCCAAGAGTGTCACGGGATTTTAACAAATAAGTTGCTGGTGACCCTCGTGAGAGTAGTTGCAGTGGAGTGACAGTGACTGAGAGCAGATTGTGCTTTACTGAGGACTGGATGAAAGGTAAGGTAGAGACATGTCAAGTTAGTTCTTTAAGAAGTTTGGATGTTTGAAGACAAAAACTCAAACATTCGTAACTTGAGGATGACGTGGAATTTAGGAATGGTCATTATGCTTTCTGGCTGTATTTTCTTTAAATATGGGACGGCCTAGACCACTTATATGTGCCAAGGGAAAGGAGCTATGTGAGAAGTGAAGGTCAAAGATGTAGGACATAGATTGAAACTCAATGGAGCAAGATTCCTGTTGCAGATGGGAGTTCCCGGGAAGTAGACAAGGTTTCACAGGCAGGAGGTTTATGAGACAGTGTTCTTGGAATCAACGCCTACGTAAGAAGGGAAGGAAGGAGGGTGGACTGGAAGGAAAAGTTGGACTACAATGCAGCCACAAAGAAGGCCTCAGCCAAGTTCATGGGTAGCTTTACTCTTAGGCTTATCCAGAGGCGGAGCGAGGATGTGGCCTTTATGCCACAACATCAACCAATTGTTGGAGATGTGCTGTCTTGAGAAGGGAGTGTGACTGGGGCAAGGTGACTCTGCTCAGTCAAAGCATTCCCTGAGGACGGCTGGCAGCTAAGGGCCTCTGCCACAGAGGCACTGCCAGCAACTGAAGTAATAAATCCTTAAGTCTTGAAGGGAATCCAGACTGCATATCTGCATCAGTCAAGTTTCAACCAGTGAAGCAGAGTCAAGAGGAGATATGTATTAAGGGATTTATTGCACAGAATTGGCTCACGTGATTACAGGGGCTGGCTGGGCAAGTCCGAAATCCATAGGGCAGGCTGTCAGAAAAGACAGCCTGGAACTCTTGGGCACAGGCCAAAGCTGCTGTCCACAGTCAGAATTTCTTCTTCAACAGGGAAGCCTCAGTTCTGCCCTGAAGGCGGTTCAGTTGATTGAATTGGGCCTGTCAGATTATCTGGAATAATCTCTCTTTCTTAAAGTCAACTTTAATGCCAGTTCATCCTGAATGGCTAGGCTTCTTTTTCCATGTTTTCGCCTCGGGAGCAGGGGAAACAGTTTTTGCAATCACTCCAACTTCCCTGTCTCCACCTATCCCAGCTTCCTGTCCTCTCACCCCACTCCCTACTCATCCTCTCTAGATCACTACCTACCAATCAGCCCAACTACTCAGAAGAACAAAGGGTCCTATTCCCTCCACTAGACCTCTGGCTCTATAACTCCAACCCCATTTCCTTTGGTCCTCAGCCCACCCTCAGAGCTGAGAGGAGGAAGGAGAGGAGATGCTGATCTGGGGGTTGGCCTCCACCCAGAGCCCTAGACGACAGACCTGCAGTGAGAATTCAACTTTAACTGGAGCCTCGTGAGCACAGCAATATTCATTATTACCTCTGGGGCAAATGTAATTAAGAGCCTATTCAGTTCTGTTCCAGACTTCATTTTAAGAGGTTTAAAATTTGTCAAATACGGTCTGCCTCAGGCTGGGATTTGCAGGATAGATAAAGTCCCTGTATAACAAAGTTTGTGTTGTTTAATCACAAATTGTGAGGTCCACCCATTTTGTTACTTTTAGATCAGAAATTAGGTCTCTGGTATTGCATAATTAAAGGGAAAGTTGCCGTCCCCCCCCCAAAATGGCAAGCAAGCAAGCCGGATTGTGACTTGGTTACTTTGGGCAGTTTTCCAAGATCGAAGGCAAAACTGCTGAGATGCCAAACTCTGAATGTCATCATCTTTATAAGCAACTTCCCATACAGTTGATTATTCTGCATGTAGGAGCAAGTTTGCATCATACGTGCTATTACTGGCATGAACTTATTTTTGGCAGTTTCATGAAATGAGACTCCTTTTCTCTTTCCATCTCCCATCTCTTGACTCTTCCTCTATCTAAGAGAAACCCACCCCAAACCTCAAAGTCTACAGAAAAGTTATCATGCAAAATTAGCTGTAAGGAATTAGGGTTCAGAACTTGGGAAACAAAGAATAAAACTTCATCTTGGTAATCTCTGGCTTGTTCTTGGTTTTAAAACAATGTCTCCTTTGAGAGCTGAATTTTCCAAGAGTGGTGGAGGAGTTTAATTTTTCTCCCTACCTTGGATTTTCCTGGAGTCACTTATTAACAGAACTTCAAAGCTCCTCTTTTAACAGCTTAAGTTTAACAGGTATAATGTGAAAAGAACCAGTAGAAGGGAACAAGTTAAGAATCTGGAGGTTAAGTGGGCAGAGAAAAAAAATGCAAAGTTCACATGGATTTGATCAATTCATTGTGTGGAACATATGCTAGACTATTTTTATTTTGAATAATTATGATTTTTTTCTTTTTCTTTTATTTATTTACTTTTTTGAGTTGGAGTCTCACTCTGTTGCCCAGGCTGGAGTGTAGTGGCAAGCACGCTCATGGCCACCGCAGCATCGACCTCCTGGGCTCTGGTGATCCTTCTGCCTCAGTCTTTCAAGTAACCAGAATTACAGGCACGCACTACCACACCCCGGCTAATTTTTGATTTATTGTAGAGACGAGATCTCACAAGTTGCTCAGGCTGGTCTTGAATCCAGCGTTCAGGCAATCCACTTGCCTTGGCCACCCAAAGTAGTGGGATTACAGGCCGAGCCACGGAGACTGGCCCGATTTTTTTCAATTAAAGTACAAAATTCAGCCACCTTGTTTCTCTATCATCCCCCACACCCCTCTTTCCCCCATTTCTCTGGAGATTAGTTCATCTGGGGTAGATAAGATAAACATGGAACTCGAGAAGGTGACTGTTCCGTGTTTAATCTGCTAATTTAGCAATACTTGCAGTTAACACATGTGACTGCATCAAGGGCACCAACACAGCTAGGAACTTTTCACAGCAACCTGACTCTGGAGACGTGGTGTGGGGGACAAAGCCTCTGAAGCACAAGCCCTAGAGGCTGGAGATGGTGGCAGAGGAATCTACCTAATTGGAGGAGAGACCACTGAGCAACACGATCTCAGAAAGATGATGATCTCCTGGAAGCTTTGATACTGCTAGAGTCAGGAATAAGTGGCCAGAAAGCCTGGCCTTGTCCTGAACAGTCTCAATAACTCCTGCCTACACTGTTCTACTTCAGAATCCAGGCTGCTTTAAAGGGCCCAGTATGGAAGCTCTTTGACCTGGGGAGGTTGGAACACCGCTCTGGCCATAGGCAGGATAGAAAGGAATCTAAAGGTGCATGTCAGCTCTGTCTCTGCTCTGTCCAGCTGTGTGACCTGGAGCAGGTTTGGGACCAACTCTGGTCTCAGTTTCCTCTCAGTGAAATAAGCTCTTCTGAGGATAAATGAAATAACACACATACAGTGCCTCTCTTGATGCCACTTTTCTTCTTCTGTCATGCTGACCTCCAAAACGGTCCTGGGCTTTGTGGGACCTGGCAAGAATATTCCAGAAACCATGGAGGAGGACATCCCTGTGGAAAGATGGGCAAGGAGGTGGGAATGTTATTCATAATTATGCTAGAACAGTGTCTCAGTTCATTTATGTGGCTATAAATAAGTACCCAAGGCTGGGTAATTTTAGAAAAGAGATTCATTTGATTTATAGTCCTGCAGGCTGTACAAGAAGCATGGTGCCGGTATATGCTTTTGGTGAGGGCTTAAGGCTACTTCCACTCATGGCGGAAGCAGGAGAAAAGCTGGTGTGTGCAGAGATCACATGGCAAGACAGGCAAGAGAAGGAGGAAGGTGACAGAATCTTTTTAACAACCAGTTCTTAGGGGAATCCTCTCAGGAACTAATAGAGTAAGAATTCACTTACGCCCAAGAGAGGGTATCAATCTATTCATGAGGGATTTGCCCCCATGACATAACACCTCCTTATAGTCCTACATCCAACACTGAGGATCAAATTTCAACAGATTTGGAGGGGTCAAATATTCAAACTGTAGTAAGCAGTCTTGATTTACGTTCTTTTACATATAGGAGGAACAATCAAGCTGTTAAAAAAAAAAACATTCTACAGAAGCATATCACAATCAACACAGTCAACTGAGGGCTAGGAATGATGACTTTCCTGGGACACTGAATTTTTAAAAAACATTGCAAAACTTTTTCTTTTGGAATTGCTTCCGGTGCTGGTTTACTAGCCACTCAAAAACATTGATCACTCCTTATTTTTTAGCTTCAAAGAGTATTATCCATTTGAAATATTCACCTTGATAGTGACTTCTGAAAAATTTTGATAGCCTATTTTTCAAAAGAAAATTTCCCTGTGCTGAGGAAATTCTAAACACAATTGTCAAGCTCTGAAGGAAATTCCTGAAGAAGAATTTTGAGTATGTTGAGTAATGGTGGCAGTTTTCCAGAGCAAGAAAAGCATGGCATTGTGGGATCTTAGGTCCAGAAAGACCTGGGTTTGAATCTTAGCTCTGCATTTGCTAGCTTTATGTTACTTAGAGGTCTTAGACTGTCTGCATGTCAGGCTCAGAACAGTAGTACTGAGCTTGTAGTTAAGGTAAAGATTCAACAAAGTCATGTATGTAGAATACCCAGCACACAAAACATGGGCACAGTCAACATTTCCTCCTCTTACTGGTGCTTTGAATATAACTGCACACATTTAGGTGAATTAAAATAATATTAAAAATAGTGGCAGCTAATATTATTGAATAACGACTGTGTGCTGGGTCCCACTATAAGTGCTTTATGCGTATTAATTCAGTCTTCCCAACACTCCAAATGGTAAATATTATTATTATTCTATTTTATGGACATGGAAACTGAGGTACTGAGAGAGGTTTAAAAATGTACCTAAGGTCAAAGAGGAAATAAACTGCAAAGTCAGGATGTTTAGATCTCAGAATCAGGTTTAAAGTCTCCACTCTTGGCCCATGACACGTACTGTGTTTGTTAGAGAATGAGTCATGACTTCATTACCACATTTTATGTATGTCTCAGGGGTATATGTGTGTGCACACGTGTATGTGTGTGCGTGATGTGGAAAAGAAAGAATCGAAGCAGGTGGGGTAGGTGCCCAGGCTGGAGGAGAGCGCCTCTTGCTACCTGTGCTCTGACTACACCTACCAGCCTGAATATAGAGGAGCCTTTCTTTAAGAACCTGCATGGATACAAACACAGTTGAGAGCCAGAGCAGACCATCGATGGTCCAACACCAGTAGCTTGAGTACCGGTCACTCCTGAGTATCACTTAGGACTGAAGAACATGTTTTCTGAACTACCCTAGTTGTAGATAGTAGTTCTGTATAGTTTGCTATACTATCATACGAGTTGTCTCATAGTTCCCTTTTACTGATGATGCTAAGGAGGAAGAATGACATGCCAGAAATCACTCAGTTAATAACTAGAGAAAGCTATTGAGTCAGTTTCCTTTCTACCGTATTATGCAATCCCTTTCCTTCTTGGAGGAGTGAAGCTGTCACCTAATTCCTCCTCTATTTTTGTTTTCATTTTCACCGTCTTTCTGGAGGCCATGCTGACTCCTAAAAAAAGGGAGAACGTGAAGCAGGGAGTTGTACAGCATGAAAGAGATGGAGAAGCAGCAGGGCCTTGGGGCCGGGTGGCTGTTATGGGTGGAGGCCCTGGCTCTGGCCTTGCATGTCCTATAAGCAGCCAAGTGACCCATTTTTTCCCACCTCTGCCCACACAGCTTCCATTGTTAATCCTGAGTGGCCACTGGCAGACTGCAGGAGCAGAGCTCCAAATGTCCCATGCAACAATGACCTTGATGGAGCATAGGAAAAGCACTCAACTCTTGGCTCTACCCAGGGTTTAACCCCGGTGCAGTTTAGCACCGCCCTTCCCCAGGGAAGGAGGTGACCACACAATGCCGAAGAGTGCTGGTGGATTTCCCAGGACCCAGGGCACATTCCCTTCCTCTCTAACTCCAGGTCAATAGCCTACACCCATTCCCAAGTTCATGCCATTGTTTTTGATTCTTCAGCCTTAACATCTGTCTTCCCAGGGAAGGGAAAGAGAGCCAGTATTTCTGCTTAACACACACAAAATTTTTTTTTTTTTAATTACAGATGGCTCAGTCCTGAGCACTATGTATCCTGTTAGGCAACCAAGGAACTTGTCTTTGTGCAAATAAACTTAAAAAATAAAGCTGAGAGGATGTATGGACATATTCTAGGTGGAAACAGGACTTGTTTACATAAATTTTGCCCTAGCAAAAATCTGTTGGGAAAGAATGACTTGGAGATATATAATTTAATTTTAGTGTTTTTAATTAAGTCTTTCAGTTTATTGTATTATTATATGTTATCTTATTTTTAAGTCATCTCATCTGTTTGTCTTGTCTACTTAGCTAAACTGTAAACTCCTTTGTGGGTATTAGGAGAGTCTCTCCTTCTCATGTGTTTCCAGTAATGCATCATATAACCATAGCAAACAATTGACATTCTTTTTCTACCACCCATCATCTGAAGCTTCTCCCTCTCTTTAGGGAATCCCCTACCTTATGAAACAGATAATAGCTCCTCCTATAGAAGTTGAAAATTGAAGACACTGGAGTTCCCAGCATTCCTTGCAGTTAGACATGGACATATGATCAAGTTCCACCAATCAGATAGTCTTTGAATCTGCTGGTGATAAAAAGAAACATACAGAATCCAATCTGGCAATTAATATAATTATACAAGGACCAACAAGTTCACAAACTCATCTGAGAAAAAATGCTATATACCTCATTGCTGAATATCACTAAGGTCACCTTCAAAATACTCCTCTTGGGAAGCTATGCACTGACACCAGCACTTAGTCCACCTGTGAAAGCAATTTTGGAACTCTTTTTTTGGAATGGCTATTAGAGTCACTGTCGTATTACCCTTGATGTCCTGGATGTCATCAAATGTCTTCTTTTCAATATCTCCTTTATCTTCAGGTAAAGAAAAAGGCATTGGGAGCCAGATCAGGAAAGTAAGGAGAGTTTTCCAATACAGTTATTTGTATGGTGCTGCCAACGTAAGCACATGGTGGCAAGTTTGTGAACTTAATTGCTCAACAAATAGCAATGACAATTCTGATGGTCATTTCAGAAAAAGAGTTCCAAAACTGCTTTGGTGAGTGGACTAGACGCTGGTGTCAGTGCTTAACTTCCCAAGAGGAGTACTTTGAAGGTGACTGTAGTGATATTCAACAAGAAGGTATGCAGCACTTTTTCTAGGAGGGTTCACAAGCCTAATTGTCGGACCTCATACATTATTAATAATAATAAATGGCATTGTGTTCTTCCATTGAATACAAAGGAAGCTATAGCCAATTCCCAAAGGCAGCAGCAGGGTCAGTGGTTCTAGCATCAGCATCTGAGAGCCAGTGCTTATGGTGCAGCTGGTGCAAGCTGTGGTGTCCAGACACAGCATGGCTGCTGTGGCGTCTCCACTGGGTGAATCTTGCCGTAGAATTTACAGCATTGTTCCTAGCTGCACAGTCTTTGAGCTTTGTTCTCTGAATCCCCTAAAAATTCTTTGAGTTGCCTGATGTACTTTCAATAAATTCCTCCTCTTCCTAAATTAGCCAGAGCCTATTTCTGTTGCTTGCAACAAAGCATCCCGAGAGATACAATGTTAAAGCAAACACGTAATAAATATTTGCTGAGTGACTTATTAAGAACTTCTGACACCTTCCTCGGTCCTTATGACATTTAAGACTTCCCTCCTCCCCAAAAGAATATGTACACAAATAGGGAGGCAGAAATGGACACAGACTATTTAGAGAACAAAGAATAGGATAATTTCGTTAGAGCAGAAAATCTATGTAGAAGGATAATGGAAAATGAGATGTCAAAACCAGATTAGGGAGATATTATGGAGGACCTTAAAAAGTCAGGCTAAGGAGGTTTGGGATTAGCCTCCAGGACTGGAGGTATAAGTGCAAAAGGGGAGAGTTTGAAGGAGTGATTATTATCACTCACTCCAGAATGTCATTAGTACAAATTCTCTCCAGATAATGTGCAGACTCTACATATACAGAATATTAACAAGGAGTAAGGAATGTGTGGTCTTGTATGTTTGGGAAATAGTGGGCCAATTGAAACTGAAAAGATTTCTCTACTCTCCTAAGGAACAAAGTGAATTTCCTAGAGAGAGCACTCTCAGTAGGCAGCACTTTTCAAACTAACTAGACCATGGGGGTTGTGTTCTTTCAGCCTGTGGGCCCCATGGGCCAAGGAAGCCATCCTGGGAGAGGCTGGTTTTTCTTGGTGGCTGCTAATTAAAAGAGATGCAGAATGAGCAAGGGAGGGTGCAGGGAAAAGTTCAGAGTTTGAAGAGGCCTTAATAGAGAGATGTGCTGAGACACAGGCAGGTAGGAGATGAGGAAGCCAGGAAAAAGAAGTGCGGGAGAGAAGACACATTTCCAAAGGCCTCCTTAGTTTCACAGGGAATCAGCCTTGTTTCCAGCTCCTTGCCTACTTTTAACAATTCAGCTGAATGCTTTGTCAGCCTCACAGATAGCTAGGGATTCGCTTTACAGAGGATACCACTGGGGTATGAAAAATGTGAATGATAGACCAGGTACCTGCTCTGGGCTTCTTAGCAGCTTCCAGGAAAGAGAAAGGCAAGGGGCCAAAGTCAAATTTAGACACAACCCATGCCATCCAGCAAACCCCCTTACAACCTGGCAACTCCTTTGTGAAATGCTTCCACCGATTCTCTGCTGTTGAGATTTGAGGGATCTAAGCTCATTTGAACAAGGTTAAAATGACGGTTATAAAGACCTTAGCAACTAGGAAGGCTTTTTGTTGTAAGAAACAGAATACCTAACTGACTGAGGCTTATACATAAGGACGTTTCTCCTTTGCAAAACAAGAAGTCCAGAGGTAGGAGGTCCCAGCATTGGCCCAAAGACTCTCTAACTTGACCTCTGTCAACCATGGCTTGTTGGTATTTGGTCTGCATGCTTATCTCATGTCTGCAACATGGCCGTTGAAACTCCAGGCATTGCGAGCAAATTCAAGGCACAAGGAAAAAAAAAAAAAAGGAGTGGTTTCAGCAGCTCTCCTTTTAGGTCTGTCCCTTTTATCTGGAAAGCAAAATTCTTCCCAAAAATCTCTTAGCAGATATCTTATGGTTCATTGACCTTTTAGCACATGGACTTTCTTGGCACCAAGGTGTCTAGAATACTTACAAAAAACCATAATGAAAGGCAAGCAAGGAAACAGGAGAGTAGAAACAGCTATCTGGTCAACCAGATAATAGCATTCATAACAAAAGTTACATAGAAACAACAACTACAACCAAAAAGTCTACGAGAAGCCACTAAGTGAATAAAAAGCTGGATTAAACTATTTTATATACACTGTTGACAACCAAGCAACATAATGGATGAATGAGGCGAAAAGACTAGAAGAAATTAGTTCAAAATACTACATAAAATATTACCCATCTGAAAACATTGGTGGGCAAGAGACCCCACACAGGGGAATTAACCCTTGTTTCTGTCATCAATCCAGTTGCTTATTTGAATGAACTTTTAGTACATCAACCCAAAGGAGGAATATTTGAACTGTAGGAATGGAACTGTAAGATCTGATCATTGCTGCTGCCTGTGGCTGCTTCCTGGCCTCATGCTGAGCCCCTCTTTTGGCTTTTATGTAACTGTTCCCATGCACTGCATGACCTCAAGGTGAACACCCGGTCACAGCAACTGTCTCAGGGGTGTGCAGTGGTCAGCTTTAATAAAGGAAGAAGCTTGGTAAGACTCTGAGCATTATTTTTTCATGAGTCTAATAGTGCACAACTCGAGAACATGAATAGATTGGACCAGAGAACAAGAGAAGGGGTGCTGGGCTTTGCTCAGTTAGCAAAATATGTGGGGTGGAAAGGAAAAAATGCATGTTACCCATAGTGGTAATTTTATTATCCTTTCATTGTGTACAGTTTAACTGGTTACTTTTTTGGGGTTTATTTTGATGGCTAAACTTATCCTTAAAAATAGCTGGATAGTAGCCCACACACTTCAGGGCCCAGTGGTGCCTAGATACTTAGAAAGGGGGAGAATGACAGGGAGTCTCAAAAGGGAAATGACCCTTGGCCCAGTGCCATGCCCTTGCCCTGAAATCCCGCTTGGAGTGGGGCCCAGCATGGAGCATACTTCCAGATGTGATTGACCTGCTAAGATGAGTATGAGGCCAAGACACTAAGTGATGCATTAGAGGACATCTAATTTTAGCAAGGCTTTAGACCAGGATTCCTAGCACGTTATTGTGGCTTAACTGGGTGACATCCCAATGCGGGAGAGAAAACTCTTCAAGTTAGGTGATGAAGGTCACGTTCTGATTTTGCCAACCGTGTGTCCTTAGCTCAGCTGAAGCTCAGTTTCCTTAACCAACCACATATGCGATGTGTAATGCACCCCACACAGGCTGGGCTTAAGTATGAGGTATGATTGTTGACAAGAGCAAGAAAAAGATGATTCTGTCCTCAGTTTATTTATCTTTAAAACAGGGATAATAATGTTACTGACCTTAGAAGGTTGCTATGGGGAATAAATGAGTTTATACTTGTGAAGTGGTTAGAACAGGGAGAGGCACTATGGAAGGACTCAGTAACGTTAGCTGCCATTCTTCTTTTATCAACCTTTCATTGTGTATTAGTGTATAACTTTTCTATTAATTAGGAAATATGTTTCTCTAACAATCTTTCTTAACATTTCCTTCAAATCCCTTTACAATCCAAAATCCAACATTCAAAACAACATTTTTAAAACTTAATTGTTAAGGTTTACATATTGGTCAAATAGAAGGTGGCTAGCTCCTTCTAAATTAATTTTTAAAATCCTTCTCTGAGTGTACATTTGAGGAAAATATTAAAAGAAAGTGTGTACTTTTTCTCTCAGTGGAACTCCACATCTAGCTTTTTTGTAATCACTCAAATTTGGAAATTCGGTGTCTAGTGTCAATAGTCTTTTATGTTTAAAGCCAAAGGACAGGTCTTGACCCTTCCATGTAAACAGTAGCAACTGCTGGTTATAACTACCTCACTGTGGACTTGCCAGAACTATCTTGGTAAGTGAATCTCTGAAAGAACGCTCTGCTGTCCTTGAGTCTCTGTAACTGCTATGTTTCTAACCAGCCTTCATGCATTTCTGAGTTTTCTTTTTTCCTCAGTTTTTTGTGATTTAGTCAAGACCAATGATCACTATCCCCATTCCAGGTACAGAAGTCAGTTGCCCTTGGTCGTATGTGTTGATTCAGTTATGGAGTTTAGACTAAAGCTAGATTCTCGGGGCTGGTGCTCTGAAGCACACCAGTCAACCAGAAGGGATTTCTCCATGAGTTTTTTTTCCCTCCAAGTTTCAGGAAGTAAATCCACAGTCTGGGTTGGAGCTAGGCCAAGGAAAGGGTCAGGCTCTGTCTTGAAATGGGAGATCACAGGAGCTGTGTAAAAGTGACACAGGCCATTCACACATGTCTCAGAGTGTAACACCACAGACTTTCAGAAGAGAAGAGTCGTTCAGATAAAAATCTTGAAAGGAATGACACATAATGTATTAGAAGATTCCTCAGTATTTGACATATGTGAGTTTCATCTCCAATGATTTGGCACCCACCACTAATTTTCTTTCCCATCAGTAAATGGTAACCTCATAAGGTTGGCATTTTTTTTTTTTTTTTTTTGCCACTGCTAGGAAGGGCCAAGGTCACATTCTAGAAAAGGATGCTTGTCTTGTAAAGCATGCCATTCTTGAGGCAAGATAAAGAGAGAGTTAATATTTGAAGACATTGTCAACTTCGGCAACAACTAATAAACTTACCTATCTTTACTGTTGCTATAACTTTGTCTCCTTTCCCAGAAAAGTGCTGATAAGAAAGTGAATAAGCCTGCTCAGACTAATGAGAGAACAATGGTTTCATAGAATTCAATCTAGTGTTTTCACGACTACTGTTTGTATTCTGGGTCTGTGTGGTTTTATATGCCATCTATTGAGTATCTATTTTTTTTTTTCCGACTTGGAGTCTCACTCCGTTCCCCAGGCTGGAGTGCAGTGGCACACTCATGGCCACCCCAGCGTCGACATTCTGCCTCAGCCTTCCAAATAGCTGGAACTACGCGTGTTACTACACCTGGCTCTTTTTTTTTGTAGTGATGACGTCTCACCATGTTGGCCAGGTTGGTCTGGAACCCGTGGGTTCAGGCAATCCTCTCGCCTCAGCCTCCCAAAGTCCTAAGATTACAGGCTTGAGCCACCACGCCTAGCTGAGTGTCTATTTTTTTTTT
>NW_007233302.1:64454-86395 GCF_000164805.1 Carlito syrichta | reverse complement strand
GAACCCGCGGGCTCAGGCAATCCCCTCACCTCGGTCTCCCAAAGCGCGGGATTACAGGCTGAGCCACCGAGCCTGGCCTGAGTGTCTATTTTTAAAATGCAATGTGATTTAATCAAATCTCGGACATTATTTCTGCTTGACAGTACTGGGGATGGAGGTGGGTAAGGGAGATGGCAAGAAAAAATCAAGAAGGATGTCATGTGTGGTTCTTCCTAGTGTTTTTTTTTTTTTTTAGTTGGAGCCTCACTCTGTCACCCAGGCTGGAGTGCAGTGACCGCTCCCGGCCACCGCAGCCTCGACCTGCTGGGCTCCGGCGATCCTTCCGCCTCAGCCTTCCAAGTAGCCGGAATTACAGGCATGCGCTACCATGCCCGGCTGATTTTTTGATTTATTGTAGAGATGAGGTCTCGCTGCCCAAGCGGGTCTCGAACCCGCGGGCTCAGGTAATCCACTCACCTCAGCCTCCCAAGGCGCGGGATTGCAGGCTGAGCCACCGAGCCCAGCTGGTTCTTCCTAGTTTTGCTGGAGCTACTGGAGTCAAGAAATCCCCAACTTTTAGAACCAGAGGGGAAGTTGAGGAGATGTAATCCAGCCACCTCATTCTTTATTCATTCCAGGAACAATTATACAACAACCCCAACAGATAGCTCTACAGCTCTGCCTAGATGACTCCAATGATAGGGAACTAGATATCGCAGGTGGTTATCAATGCCATAATTGGAACAATGTCACCGTTTTTAAAAAAAAGTTCTTTTCTTATGTTGACCCAGTTTAACTCTTTGCAAGATCCTACACTTAGGCAAGATAAATCCTATCCAGGGAGTAGAACAGTATAGCAGAGTGACAGTGATCAACGCTCTGGAGCCAGATGGCCTGAGTTCAAATCCCAGTTCCTCTACTTTTTCGCTGGGTATCTGTGCCTCAGTGTTCTCACCTGAAAGACATGGATTCTATTAGTGCCTACTTCCTAGGGTGGTTACGAGGAGGAAATGGGTTCGTAAGTGTAAAGAATTTAGATCAATCTGTGGCACTTGGCAAGTACCCAATCAATGTCAACTATTGGCAATATTATTTTTATGTTTATTATTATTACTTTTTAAGAAAGCAGGATTTATTGACAGGACAGAAAAGCTCCCACAGTGGGAGGGAAACTGACGGGGTTGTCCTATTTTTATTATTTCATCTCACGGGCCCTTTCTTTAAAAAAAATGATGCTGTCTGGAGCATGATACTGAATGTATTCTGAAGCTCTATTTACTGAGTGTCATGACTGATAAGTAATGCCGGCTATTGGTAGAAGAAGGGAAATAATTTAAATATGCCAGATATTTGTCATCTGTGGTTCAATCCTGTTTTCTTATGGTAGTTCTGAAAATCTAACGAAATAAAAAGCTTTCCTGTCTCAGCCTCTTCTCCAGATTAAAGCACCTGACAGAAATATGGAAGTCTATAATTTCTGGTAAATGCCCAAGACGTGTCTTCAATGATCTCTTGAAATGGGCTTAAAATCAGAGTAAGGGAGAACATTGCATCTTTTTCATTTATTATCTTTTATTAAACACTTCTGAATAATCAAGAATGTCATAATTATTTGAAATCTTTTCAAAAACACTGATGTTCCATTTTTCACAACTTCATGAAATTATTCTCTCCCCCCTACACTTTCCCCCACCCCAAAACACACACCTGCATTGGCTTTGCTATTGGCATGTAGTGTGTTGTTATGGAGAGAACCTTAGATGGAGACTGAGGGAATGTTACAGACTGAATTGTGTCTCTTCAGAATTCATATGTTGAAGCCCTAATCCCCAATATGACTATAGGGTTTTTAAGGAGGTAACCAACATGAAATGATGTCATAAGGAAGAGATTCTACCTCAATAGTACAGATGTTCTTACAGAAGAGGCAGAGTCATCAGGAAGACATGTATACAGAGGAAAGCCCATGTGAGCAATAAGATAAGCGTCTGTAAGTCAAGGACAGGGGCCTCACCAGAAACCTATCATGCTGGCACCTTGATTTTCGACTTCCACCTCCAGAACCATGTGAAAATTAATTTGTGTTGTTTAATCCACCCAGTCTGTGGTGTTTGTTATGGTAACCCTAACAGACTAGTAGAGGGAGTCTTAGTTCTAGACCTAATGTTGCCACCAACAAACTCTGTGACCTTGAATACTTAACTATTGCAAATTTTAACACTGCAGTGTTTTTTTCAATTGAGAATTATTATCATATGTTTCCTCTGGGCTCCTATCTAGAGGTAAGTGGAGCACTTGGGATGGAGGGAGAATAAAAGTTTTGTAGGCCTGGTGTGATGGCTCAAGCCTGTAATCCCAGCACTTCGGGAGGCTGAGGTGAGAGGATTGCCTGAACCTGCGGGTTCGAGACCAGCCTGGGCAACATGATGAGACCTCGTCTCTACAATAACCCCCAAAATTAGCTGGGCATGGTAGCATGCACCTGTAGTTCCAGCTACTTGGAAGACCGAGGTGGAAGGATGACTAGAGCCCAGCAGGTCGACGCAGGAATGGCCATGAGCGTGCCACTGTACTCCAGCCTAGGCGACAGATTGAGACTCTGACTCAAAAAAAAACGTTTTATAGAAGATGGTCTTGTAGGCCTCAGGTATGCCTCCTGTGAAGCTCTTCCAGCCCAGAATCAGTTGTCAAAAGTTCAGGGGAAAATATGACCTTGATCCTTGAATCTTCAACTTCAGCCCTTTTCATATGAAACCAAGTCCATTTCACTTTCTTCCATGGAATTAAGAGATCTTGCACCCATCACAAAATCCCTGCCTGGACTCCTTGTTCTTCCTCTTCTCTCATACAAATCCTCCAAAGAAGTAAATTTTTTTTTTTTTTTCAGTTGGAGTCTCACTCTGTCGCCCAGACTGGAGTGCAGTGGCCGCTCCCGGCCACCGCAGCCTCGACCTGCTGGGCTCCGGCGATCCTTCCGCCTCAGCCCTCGAGTAGCCAGAATTACAGGTATGCGCTACCACGCCCGGCTGATTTTTTGATTTATTGTAGAGATGAGGTCTCGCTACCCAAGCGGGTCTCGAACCCGCGGGCTCAGGCAATTCACTCACCTCAGCCTCCCAAAGGCGCGGGATTACAGGCTGAGCCACCGAGCCCAGCTAAGAAGTTAATTTTTTAAAATGAGGGGAAGGGGAATGAAAGAGAAAAAGACAGACACCTCTCTCCTAAAGACACTGGACCTTATTTTGTTTACGGTTTTTCCAAAGAGAATCCTCAGATCATGAGAAATTCTTGGTTAGAAAGAGCCTTCCAGTGTTCTGGTCCCAAAACTCAGTCAATTTGACATCCCTAATATGTACGGAGGCCCTATCAATAGCAGTCATAATGATTATGTTTTATACCCACTGGGGACTCAGGAAGGATTTAGGGTGACTGAAATAATAATAACAATAGCTCCCAACTAGATCTCTGATATTTAATTCTTTTCTACAGCATCTCAGCCCAGCAGTTTTTTTTGTTTTGTTTTGTTTTTTTAATTGTGGGATACAACTCAGAGTTAGGTATACAATATTCATTGTGCAGGTATCCTTGTTGATGAGGTGTGCCCCCACTTCCCCAGGCAGTTTCCCATTACTGCCAATCCCACCTACCCCCTCACCCCACAGTTTCCCGCTACTGTCAATCCTTTTCTTACAGTATTGCAATAGTTGTTCAAGGTCCACGTATGAGTGAGAACCTATGATACTCAGATCTTTGTTTCTGTGAAAGATCACTCAGTATTATAGACTCTAAGTCCATCCAGGTTGCTGAGAAGTTCACGATTTTGTTCTTTATGGCTGAGTAATATTCCATTGTGTGTATAAACCACATTTTAAAAAATCCAGTCCTCTTTTGATGACGGCCCAACAGTCTTATAGCCTTAACAAGAGAAGTCTGGTCTATCTGTGGACCTGACTTATCAGAGTTGGAAGGAACCTTCCAAAATTATCTAGTCCATCGGTCCTACTTTGGAAGTGAAGAAACTGGAGTCTAGAATAATGCAGTGCTTGTCTCGGGTGTCACTGCTAGTGAATGGTAGTGGTAAAGTTTGTATTGGACTCTCATCCCCTGACCCCCACCATAAGGTCCTGTGTAGACCCCTACTCTGTAAGGCCAACTAGTCCCTAATTATCCTGGGTCACATACACACATTCTCATCTGGTGTCTCAGGTCATGTGTTTGTAGCCATATTTGGGCAGCTTGAACCAACCAGTTTTCTCAGATTCATTCCAATATTGTCTTATTAGGATAAGTGGTGGAGAGTGGGTCTAGTTCATGGTCTTGGGCTCTGTTTTATTTATTTATTTATTTTTCTATTTTTTGAATCGGGGTCTCATTTGTTGCCCAGACTGGAGTGCAGTAACACGATCATGGAATCACTGCACCCTTAGGTGGTCCTTTCACCTCAGCATCCCAAGTAGCTGGGACTATAGGTGCACACCACCACACCGGTTAAGTTTTTTTTTTTTAATTTTTGTAGCAGCAAGGTCTTGCGATATTGCCTAAGCTGGACTGAAACTCCTGAACTCAAGCAGTCTTCCTACCTCAGCCTCCCAAAGTGCTGGGATTATAGGCATGCGCCACTGTGCCCAGCCAGCTCTGATATTAAGACAGAAGATATTGTTATTCTCTCTTTCCTGACTTTGTTCCCAGTCCTCAGATACTAGAAAGACCTCTCATCTGGCAGTCTTTGTAATTAATAGGACTCAGCCACTCACAAAAGTCTGCCTCAAGTTAATTAATGTTGGGGAAAGGAAGGCATCATGGAAAGAAGACACCTTCCTTTATCCACTGGCCGAGTTCTAAGTGATCCTTTCCAGAATTTAGATCTTCTGTTTTATTCATAGCTCTCCACCTGTGTGTTCTCATAAGCCGCTCCAGAACCTCAAATTTTAGGAATACTCAAGAGACCGATTGTTTGACTCCACTAATTTATAAAAATATTTTTTCCAAGGAACAAGAGTGAGACCAAAATAAAAACAGACTTGAAGTCAACCAGAGTTTCCTGTACAGGATTAAAGTGAAATGATGCCTTTGACTTTGAAACCTGGCTGCTCCCTTGGCTCTGTCTGACACTATGCCACCCCCACTCTCCCATGGAACACTCTCATTGGCTCTTCCTGCTGATAGTGTCTCTACAAGAATCAACCACAGTATTGTTATCAGCCCTGTGGTTTCAGTTCTTATTTGCGTCTATATTTATATTGGAAGAAAATAATCTCTTTCCATTGCCCAGGAAAAAAGAGACTGTTTTTAAAGGAGCTAATGGATTACCTACATTGGAAATCCCCCATAAGTGATGTCTTGTTGTTATGAAGGAAGATGTGCTAACGCTTATGATTTTTGTGGACTTTGCTATCTGGTGGAGGGACTGTGACTTTGACCACTTATTCTCCATATGTATTGGGCCAGACTGCATGACAGGGGCAGGGGCAGGGGCTTGGGTACAGGAACATATGCGTGGGAACAAGCACTTCTATTGTGTCCTGATAAGAACAGAGGTCTATGCTACTCAAAGAGTGCTGATAAACACCGTTCTAAAGAACAGGTGCCAATGATATCTATCCTAAATAAGAATCAAAATCTGATATCAGATTTAGGGGGATAAAAATCCATGAGTTAGAAATAATCATGAGTTCTAATGAATATCTAACCCAAACATAACATTTTCATATCTTTCCTTGCTGGCTTTGAGGAGTTAATGTTTTCCTTCTTTATATCATTTTCATGGAACAAAATTCTTCTAAAAATTGGAATTAAAACAGATGGAATTTTTTCCAACAAATTCTTCCCATTCTAGACTGGATATGGTGGCTCAAGCCTGTAATCCCAGCACTCTGAGAGGCTGAGGTGAGAGGATTGCCTGAGTCCATGGGTTTGAGACCAGCCTGGGGAACTTGACGAGACCTCATCTGTACCCAAAATCAAATTAGCCAGGCGTGGTAGCGCACACCTGTAGTTCCAGTTACTTGGAAGGCTGAGGTGGAAGGATTGCCTGTGTTGAGCCTAGCAGGTCAACACTGGGGTGGCCGTGAGTGTGCTACTGCACTCCAGCCTGGGAGATGGGTTGAGAGTCCAACGCAAAAAAATAAAAATAAAAATTCTTCCCACTCTCTACCCTTCTTGTGTGGAAGAGAGGGCATCCCTTTGTCTTACCTTATGAATGGGAAAATCCATGTAATGATTCAGAGTAGAATAAATTTGAAAATGTGGTGGGAAGGAAGCATCAGGAAGATGTTTTCAGGGCCAGCCATAACAAATGGGCAAAGAATGCAATTTGTTATTTCCTGTGTATTCTCCATTCATCTTGGCGCTCTTAATTCACTTAGAGGCTATCCAAGATGCTGTACCAAGGACCTCATTATCCCTCCTCTTCCTACCTCCAGGGCCCATGCTGTGATTGGAGGGCCTCTGGAGAAGATGCAACATCCCAGCCTCCAAAAATCTGTACCCCTCTCAATATTACTGATATTGAGAACCACTCTTTGAGGAGAGTTCCTTTCAATTGGGCTATCTTCTGTCAAAATGTAAATCCTTAGAGGCCTGGGGCATTAAGTCATTAGATGTGGGGGGGAAAATGGAGGAAGAGGTAGGTGGCAAAAAACTACAGCAGCCTTTTTTTTTTGAGTTGGAGTCTCACTTCATTGCCCAGGCAGGAGTGCAGTGGCATGCTCCCGGTCACCCCAGAGTCGACCTGCTGGGCTCAGGTGATCCTTCCGCCTCAGCCTTCCAAGTAACCTGAACTACAGGCGTGCACTGCCGTGCCTGGCTAATTTTTTATTTATTGTAGAGACAAGATCTCACCAAGTTGCCTGAGCTGGTCTTGAATTCTTGGGTTCAGGCAATCCCCTCTCCCCGACCTCCCAAATTGCTGGGATTACTGGTTGAGTCACCGAGCCTCGCCATTAGTGCAGACTTTTAAAAATTTTTTGTGTATTTGATCTTACCTCAGACTTGAGGTACTGACTGGTGGTTTCTTATCTGACTCCCTTTTAGACATTTTGGCTACATCCATCTCTAATGCAACCTGACTCCCAAAATTTATGAAGATTACACATTAGGGCCACTCATTTTCAGGGACCCCTTCTAAGACCTTGGAGGAGTCCTAGCATGATATTCACATGATTGTGCATTTTCATCAAATTTGCAAATGTGAAGTATTTTTACTTTATTTGCTTAGGACCCCTGTCTGTTTCCACTCCACTTTCCCTCCCTTATACTTGTCCTCCTGTAAGGGATTGATGTGGGGGTGTGGATGGGAAATCCTAAATGCATATTCACTTGTAATTGGATTCAATGTCTAAACAGATATTTACTTTGATGCCTGACTATTTGCAATTTTAAATTATTTTTCTTATTGGAGCCCCCATATTTTTCAGAATCCACAAAACCTGATGGCAGGTGTACCTGGATTCCAGGCAATCACACAGTTGTAAATATTATTTCTTCTTTTCTGTCTATCCTGATATTCAATAACTTCTACATTTTCGGGATGATCACTTGGGCCCAGGAGTTCAAGACCAGCCTGGGCAACAAAGCAAGACTTTGTCTCTGCAAGAATAAAAATAAAACAAGCTAGCTGGACATGGTGGTACACACCTCAGACTCGGGGAGGCTGAGTCGAAAGGATTGCCTGAACCCAGAAGGTCGAAGCTGCAGTGAATCAGAATCAAGTTGTCACTGCACTACAGCTTAGGCGAATGAGTGAGACCCTAACTTAAAAAAGAAAAAAAAAAAAAATGCCGGGCACAGTGGCTCAAGCCTGTAATCCCAGCACATTGGGAGGCCGAGGTGAGTGGATTGCCTGAGCCCATGGTTCAAGAACAGTCTGGGCATCTTGGCGACACCTCATCTACAAGAAGAATAAAAAAATTAGTTAAGCGTGCTAGTGTACACCTATATTTCTGGCTACTTGGAAGGCTGAGACAGAAGGATGACCTGAGCCCAGCAAGCTGATGCTGGGGTGGCCGTGAACATGCCACTGCACTCCAGCCTGAGCAATGGAGTGAGACTCCAACTCAAAAAAAAACAGAGAAAGAAATTATATATATAATTCTTGGTTTTCCTGGTCCCCCACCATGGCCTGGCACAAACCCAACAAGTTTTCTATACATCCTAGTATTGGTGGAGATGGTCGACAGAGAGGGTCCTCATACCTGGAGAGTAGGAGGAGGAGATTTCCCAACTCCTGCTTGTTTGGAAGGTTGAAACAAAACACTGCTATGCTGGTTGAGAAGCTGAGTGATATTCCAGCCTGAGATAGGGGTGAGGGGAAAGGGAGGTGTCAGGATGGGGAGCTGAAATGAATTAAGGAAAACACATGGCCTTCCGGAAAGGAAATGGAGTTATGAAAAGAGATGGAAAAAACAGTTCTTCCAGGATAATGCCTTTTGTTGGGCCCCAGCGGGAAGCTCAGTTGAGACATGAGGAAGCTGAAAGAATACGATGGAAACCCAGGTTACCTGACACGAGGAAAGACGGCCGAAGGGAAAGGCAAACAGTAGGGGACAGGGACCAGGGGTCACGTTTTTCTTGGCATTGAAATATTTTCAAACAAGTTATTTTTCAAAAGTTTCCAAGGAGGATCCTCTACCAGTTTCCAACCTCCATTTGGGATTTGAAGCCTACAGGAAACAAAGACCCTTCCCATGACCTCTTTTCTTCCTCTCTAAATTAAATTTGGATGCAGAGAGCTGGTGCAGCAGAGACTGGAGCCTTCTGCTGTGCCTGGAAGGGTGGCCTCTCCCTGATACCGTTGGAGGGGCCGCTTCTGCTCCCAATTAACTGTTGTTTTGGCAAGTTTGGGGACATGGTTTTGTTTTTTTGGCAAGTTGTTTAAAGATCTGGCTTTCAAGTTCTTCCATCTGTAAAATAAAGAGTTTGGACTAGAATCGTTGGTTCTTAACTTTGTGAAGGAGTAGTGAGGGATGGTTAAAGACCCTTTCTGGAACAGACTGAAAGCTACAGAATTACTCCCCAGAAACATCCACATATGCCTGCTTATGTATAATTTTGCAAACTTTTTTTTTTTTGAGTGGGAGTCTCACTCTGTCACCCAGGTTGGAGAGCAGTGGCATTATCACTAATCACTGCAGCTTTGACCTCCTGGGCTCAGGTCATCCTTCCACCTCAGTCTCTCAGGTAGCTGGGACTACAGGCATGTGCCACCATGCCTGACTAGTTTCTAAAATTATTTTATTTTTTGTAGAAATGAGAGGTCTTACTATGCTTCCCAGGCTGATCTCAAACTCATGGGTTTAAGCAATCCTTCCGCTTCAATCCCAAAGGATCACAGGTGTGAGCCACTGCTCCTGGCCTAATTTTAAAGGTTTGTGGATCCTTGCAGTAAATAATTTTCCAAGGTAGCTTAATCCACCTGTTAGAAGGATTATACTTCTTTACTCACACTGAACTCAGGCATTGACCAATAGGATGTGAGCAGAAGTGGGAGTCTTCTGGGTTGAAGAATTAAGAGCAGTGTTCACTTTTCTTTCTTCCTGGTAGTGTTTTGTTGCTGTTGTTGTTTTTTGTTTCTTATCAGAGGATGACAATGATGCAGGAGCAGTGTCCCCAACCAAACCTGGATGATCATATGGCGTGAGTTAAGAAATAAACTTTTGTTGCTTTAAAGCCACTGAGATTCTTGGAGTTGTTTGTTACCGCAGCATACCCTAGACCGGCCAAACTGATACAATGTCTGAATTCATTCATGGACTCTAGAACTTTCTGTGAGCCCCAGGTTATCAATTCTAAGTTCAAATAATTTCTAGGTTTTTTTTATTCCCGAAAGTCTGTGAGTCTGTAAGACAAAACTTAAAAGGGCAATTCCAGATTCTTGAATCACCTAAATTCCTACTCTGGTTCATAGGAATGTCTCATTTTGGTATCAAGTTATCATATCCACAATTCGAATGAAAAACTCACCAGGCAGTGAGATATCAAGGGGTTGCCTAGGGCCTGGGGGGTGGGGGGTGGGGGTGGCATCTCTCAGGGACAGAAAAGTGAGAAGGGATCATTGCAGCCCTGGTTGTGCTACATTGCTCCTGACTATAGTCTCATTTGCAGAAGAAGGAAAGAGATCCATCAAGAAAACAAATAAAAGCATATTTCTGAAAGCTTCAAATGACAAAAGAAGTCAAGTCAAGAGGCAGGATGTCTGCACTTTGTTTCTATTTATGGCAGACAAAGTTTAAACAGAGCTCTTCATTCAGAATCCGTCTGGCTATTAAAATTGCCTTCCAAGTGATTATCTGTGAGGAAATGAACAGCACTCAAATCTTTCCCTGTAGTGGGTTGTATTTAGAGATGTTTCACATGTGTTTAATTCACTGATCAATTTTACCTTGTCAAAACAGAGAATGGTCTGTCAAAAACAGGATGAAGCTCATTAGTGAGATGCAGGAGATAGTACAATGGCTGGAGAATAAACAGACTACCCAGAAATGAGGAAACAAGAGCCTATTCAGGAAGCAAGTGGGAATAGCAGAAAATGATACAGTAGTTGTGGCAGACCAAAGGCAAATGGACTGTACTGCCACTTAGTAAATGATACTGGGTAGGGGGGCAGGGGGGTGGAATTCTATGATTGCCATGTGATGGTAGTTCATGGTTTGGGATTTGATAAGTGAGCAGTCAGCAAAGCAGATTAACGGATTTGCTCCATTCTAGATGGCATGTGATTTTCCCAGTTAAACATTTCTGAAGTCAGGATGTGTCTTATCATAAATGACATGTAGATCTAATATGGTAGAATTTCCCCTGTTTTTCATAGAAGTAATTGGTTCGATGAGGGTAGTTGATAACAAAGTGCACGAGAGAGAGAAAATATGAAAGCGGAGCCCAAGTAATAATTTTAAAAGATCAATATTTACATAAGGCAGAAAATACAGACTTAAGGTTTTACATGTTATCTACTTACTTTTAGACTAGATTATGCCTCTGTATAATTCAAAATCCAAAAGTTACAAAGGGAATATAGCAAAAGTCTCCCACTCAATCTTGTCCCCCCAGTACCCAGTTCTCCCGTGTTATCAGTTTCTTCAGAGATCATTTATTTATATGTGGGCAAGGATATTTATCATTTCTCCTCTTATTTATTCAAGTGAGAGACTACTACACACATTTTTCTGTTTTATAACTTGCTTTTCTTTCCATGCAATAATTATCTTGGAGATTATTCTATTGCAGTACCTCCAAAGTTTCCAATTCCTCTTTTACAGTTGAGTAATATTCCATTTTATAGATGCACAATGATTTATTTAACTTGTCTCTTAAAAAGGACAGCTAGACCCGCCTGGGCAACTTGACGAGACCTCATCTCTACAATAAATCAAAATTTAGCCGGGCGTGGTAGCGCGCGCCTGTAGTTCCAGCTACTCGGAAGGCTGAGGCAGAAGGATCGCCGGACCCCAGCAGGTCGAGGCTGCGGTGGCCGGGAGTGGCCACTGCACTCCAGTCTGGGCGACAGAGTGAGACTTCAACTCAAAAAAACAAAAAAAACAAAAAAAGCCCATCTTTTTTTATTTTGAAATAATTTTAAATTGGCTTAACAGAATTTAAGCATCTTTTCGTGTTTCAGAGCCATTTGCATGTCCTTTACTGTGAATTGTATGTTCAAATCTTTTACCCACAATAAATAAAGAAATATCATCACATTTTTTTCTTTGATGTCTAGAAGTCATTTTAGTGAGAATGACATTTCGGTCCTCAATAGGAAAGATATGAACATTGTGCTGAAATGTGGTTGACCCCTGAGAATGGATATTCAGCATTTGGAATTCTAGAAAGCCAGTGATGAGCAAAGCAGCTCAATAATTTGTATAATTAGCCCAGAAAGTCTTCTCCTGCTGTAGACCATTGTTCCCTGACTTTAGTTTAACTTGCACACTAGACCTTTCTTTCTCCCTCCATTGCCCCTAACCAAAAAAAAAAAAAAAAAGCCTTGGGCAAGTGGCTTCTGTCCCAAGTGGCTTCTTCTGTCAAGTGAGTGATTTATCAGCAAGTATCAAACCAATATTTTTCAGGTTAACAGTGGGAAACCCAACCTGGTCAAAGGAACGATCCCGTTAAACAGGAATATCTGAGAGTACTCTGGGAAAACATTTGGAAAGAAACCTCTTCCCAGAATGCCCCATCCAGCTCAGCTCCCCACAAAACACTGCAGCGTTCCTCTTTGCCTGGAGATTCAGAAAGCACCTCACAGGAAGGGAGCTTCCCTTAAAAACAAGAGTAAGTAGGAACTTTTAGTTGTGTTTTTCCCCCCTTTCTCCCCTCTGGCTGGACGGTCACCTCTCACCACATGCCTTAAAGCAAACACTCATCACCCGATAAATCATGTGACCCCTTCTGTTTACGTAGAGGTGCTGTCCTGGCTGGGGCCTCTAATCCAGCTGCTGGTCTGTAACCAATTTCAGAGTGATTTTCACTGGAAAGGGGAACTTCTGAGAACTTCAGATAAGGCAATCTATTCATTTGCATGTAGGAGCCTCCCCTCACCCCCCCCCAACCGCCCAGGTCATTTTCTGGGATGCTGGGAAAAGCACTGAAACCTAACAAGAGTTTGTGAAGCTACCAAAAATTATGTGCTAGAGAACACCAGCCCTGATTCTTTCATGCACAATATGGAGTCAGTACAGAAATTCTCCTCTCAAATGTCATATTAGGTGCATTTCTGAACCCTCATGTAGTGTTTTAGATTCTGGAATCAACAAGCATTTTTGCTTAATGCTTTGGCAAAAAAACCCTGACTGAACTGTTTTAAGTCTGATGTTTTTCTTTTTTAAAAAAGGTTACTTATAATGAGAAGGCAGAGGCTGCTTTTGACACATGAAATGCCTCACTTTCCAAGTCCAGAGAAGTGTATGTCAGAGTGGACTTGGGAACTACCCAGTCAGTATGCCTGGCTGGTTGAAACACAAAGCAAAGGTCTCCAGGCCTTCCCAGACCTGAGGAATTAGAACTGCAAGACACTAGACTAAAAAAGCCCTTCAGGTAAATGTTATGCTTATTGATATGTGACAACACTACTTCTAAAAATAACATTTGGATGCACCAGAAATGACCTTATTGGATGATGGGCCACCAACTGTAACATGAAAAACTTCTGGTCTGGAGAAGCCAGAATCTTTAACTTTTGATCCATCCACTTTTCTAGGTCTTTTGATCTCCCTTCAATCCACCCAATGGCTAGTTTTTCAAGATAAATAAACACTTCAAATTTTTAAGTCCTCGGAGGGCAGATGTCTTGTGATAGAACGAGTGAGTGATGAAAATGTACCTGCATAACAGATTTGTGGCTGTGCAGATCTGGAATGGAGAAGGATGGGTGGGGAAAGCAGAGAGGGAGAATGGGTACTTTTGTAGGCAGTTATTCAACCAACCATTACTCTGAATTTCTAAACCTATTTTAAAGCATTGCCTCAGGACCCAGTTTCTTACCTCTGAGCAAATGAACTGGGAACAGAGAATCCAGTATCCAAGTCAGAGCTGCAAGCTTCCAGAACCCGTCTTGGAGACAAAGTCACCACAACGTTACTGCGGCTCTCAGGAGCTTTCCGGGGGGGCTCCTGGGGCAGCCCAGTGACCAGAATAGGACAGTGACCAGGTAGTGGCTATGTGGTGCCCCAGGGACACTGAACACTAGGTTTTAGGGACCAGTCTTCAGCAGAGCTCCCCTACCTTGAATTCTATCGGCACCAAAACAATGAGGCACTTTTGCACCAGTGATGATGAGAGCTCAGATGCTATCAATGGTGATCAGTGTGGATGGAAGACCAGAGGGTTATCCCCAGTGTTGGGGACTTCAAGGTCTGTATGCTATGGGTTGCTTTTAGTTAGTGAGTATAGAGCACTCAATTAAAATACTCTTGACCAACAGAGGCTCATTATCTTACATGTTAAGAAGTTTCAGAGTAGGTAACCTCAGTGACACAATGCAGTTGAGGCAGGGTGGCTTCTTGGTGACACTCTGTCTTCCCCCTCATGGAAACAAGATGGCTGCTGGATGGACATGTTCAAAGGCAGGAAGGAATGAAGTTTCGCCTCACATGCCTTTGTTTTAATTAAGGTGGAAACTCCCTCCCACCCCCTGTGGAAAGTCCTAGAAATCCACCGTCATGTGCCCATCCCCCGCTATATACGTTTGCTGCGGGATTATAGCTTTATCTAAACTTGTTCCATTTGCCTGAGCGTGGGGAAGGGTCCACCTTCCCTGAGTGCATTGCTGCCCCATACTTGAATAAAATCAGGGTCTGAGCAGCAAAAAAGAAGAGAGCCATGACTTTTGGACATGCCATGGAGGGTAGACGAGATTCCTGCCGAGGGGATCTTGTATTATCTTTGGTAAGGAGTTCCTTCCTGGTGGCCAAGAATACATTTCCTGTCCTGGAGAAAAGGGGATGCAGAGTTAACTTTACTTTCATTTTAGAAAAGAAAAAAGTAACATTTCTCATCTGAGTGTTTGGTTTGGTTTTCTGGAGTACAATTCATGCCTTCCCGTCCTAAAGGTAGATGTTTACATCTCAGAACCTGGGACAAATACACAGACTCCAGGCTTGCCAGAGAGGTCCGTCCCCTCCAGTTGCCCAGCAGGCCTGCTTACTCTCTCTGCTGCAATAAGTGTGATTCTGGCTCCGGCACATGCACAAGCATTGGTGTTTTTTACTGAAAGGTTTCTAGTAATTTCTAAGTGAGCTCCAAACTGGACTTTTTTTTTCTTTTTCTGAAACTAATAAAGCCTGAGTAGTGAGTGAGACATCTTCAAAGAGTCATGTGTACTCAGCAACTTTGGTGTGTTAGTTTGTCTTCCAATCTGTCTCACTCGGGGTGCTTATCTCTTAGAAAGGGAGATTATTGCCACAGAGACTGGGCTGGAAACTGCTTCGCTGACAGGTTTAAGAGTCTTAGCAAAATAAACAGCAGAAAAGGCAAAACCATGTGCAAAATGGCAGGCTCCATTCTCCCTATGTGGCTCGGCTAGGGAGGGACCTGGAGTCAAAGGGAAACAGAGAACCTCTCCACAGCCTCAGAGAGGCTGAGCTTTGTGTGGGAGGGTGGGGGGGGGGCGGGGTGAGAGTTGGCATTTCCGTCTGACCAACTTGTTCTCTCCTTTTATAGAGACAACTACTAAGCTGACAAGCCCGACGCCATACCTGTTGATCTGGTTTATGATTCATGCCTTAGAAGAACCCTAGAGTTGTGCCGGTTCCTCTTCCTGTTTTTTGTATCGAAAGCTATACAAATAATGTAATCATACTATTGAGTTTCTCTTATCTTAGCTTTTTGGGCCTAGCTGAAGAGTCTTTTCCCAGGATTTGGCAAAATCCAAGCCAGGATCAGTACATGCAAATTTACAAGTAACTTGAGAGCAGGAGAGTGTCACTTATTATTATTTTATTTATTTATTTTAATTTATTGAGTTGGCGTCTCACTCTGTCACCCAGGCTGGAGTGCAGTGGCACGCTCACGGCCACCCCAGTGTCGACCTGCTGGGCTCCAGCAATCCTTCCACCTCAGCCTTCCAAGTAGCTGGAACTACAGACATGTGCTACCATGCCTGGCTAATTTTTTATTTATTGTAGAGACGAGGTCTTGCCAAGTTGCCCGGGCTGGTCTCGAACCTGCAGGCTCAGGCAATCCACTTGCAAAGTGCTCGGATTACAGGCTGAGTCCGGCCCACTTATTTCTCTCTCTCCCTCCCTCTCCCTCTCTCTCTCCCTTTCCCTCTCCCTCCCTCTCCCTCCTCTCCCTCCTCTTTCCCCTCTCTTCCAGCACAATATTGGGAAAACACTAAGTGCTCCATAAATGCTAATTATATGACTGACTGAATAAACAATGGATAAATTTACTGTCTCATTGTAACTGTATTCTGGAGTATTGAGAGGTGAAAGTGCATGTTTATTCTCCTTGTTTCTAACACTGGAAGCAATATTTCCAGCTAACGCAAAACAAAAGAGCCGGTTATAATGCTTAACTCTTACTCCAGGGTCCATTAAGAAAAAGACCTATTTAGGCGGGACTTTGTCATTTGCAAAGCGTTTAATGACACTCAAACAGTTGTCAATAATCAGAATATGCTTAATTCTTCTGCTTTCAGAATAATTTGGGAGATAGAACCTGTCATCTCGTCTAAAATTTGAGAATTCAGGGTAGAATTTGAGTGACTTTTAGAGTTGAGGGAATAGATGGCTACATCTGCTTTTTGGAGAACTTGAGTTGTAGAGATCCCTTTTGAGTTAGGGGAGAGAGACTCCTCCCACATCCAGCCTCTGACTCATAAGCCCTGCAGCACTCAGGCACTTCCCAAGGACAGCAGAGGTGTGTAACCTATCATTAGGCATTTAAGATAAGAGTCAGGCAGGTATTTGAATCCTGACTCCACGTCTCACTATGTGTCCCTGAACTAGGGACTCTGCTTCCCTAAATCTTTTTTTTTTTTGAATGAGAGTCTTACTCTGTCGCCCAGACTGGAGTGCAGTGGCCGCTCCTGGCCCCCGCAGCCTCGACCTGCTCGGCTCCGGCGATCCTTCCGCCTCAGCCTTCCGAGTAGCCAGAATTACAGGCATGTGCTACCACGCCCGGCTGATTTTTTGATTTATTGTAGAGATGAGGTCTTGCTGCCCAGGTGGGTCTCGAACCCGCGGGCTCAGGCAATCCACTCACCTCAGCCTCCCAAAGGTGCGGGATTACAGGCTGAGCCACCGAGCCCGGCTGCTTCTCTAAATCTTAATGCTGTTGTCTGTAAAAGATGGTTGTGAGGATCAAATGGATTGATACATTTAAATCATGGAGTGCAGTGCCTAGCTTCATAAGCTCTTGTAAATGGAGCCATTTTTATTACCATCACTATCCTCATCACCAGTTCCCTGTATCAGAACACAGTACAACAAAGAGGTCTGGATCAAGATAATCTAGAACCTCTTTTCTGAGAAGATGGGTTCTCAATTTATGAAAATGTATTTACTTGGTCTTCAACCTCAATCTACTTGGTTCCTACAGACATAGGCTGAGGTTAGGTCACTCCAGGATAAACTTCCAGAAGAGGATGCACAGCCCAGCATGCACACTGTTTGGCTTCAGCAGCTCTCTAAATGACAATGTTTCTCTTTCTTACTTTTTTTTTTTGGTGAGTTGGAGTCTCACTCTTGTCGCCCAGCAGGAGTGCAGTGGCACGCTCAAGGCTATCGCAGCCTCTACCTGCTGGGCTTAGGCAATCCTTCCACCTCCGTCTTCTACTTTTGTTTTTAAAGGTACAAATTAAGGCGCATTTGATTATAATCACAAAAATACTTTTAAACTACCAATCCCACCCATTCCTACCAAAGAATTAAAAAATACAATGAAAATTAATAAAAGACATAGGTTTTAATAATTTTTTTTAAAAAATTTTTCATAGAGATGGAGTCTCACAAGCTGATCTTGAAATCCTGGCATCAAGACATCTTCCTGCCTCAGCTTCCGAAAGTGCTGGGATTACAGCCGTGCCTGGCCAAGACATATGTTTAAAAATGGCTTTTGCTCAAAACCACCAATCCAGTGTTAGAGAAGCAGCTGAGCCGATAGAGAGACCCTATAGCCTGACTGATGTGGATTCGGACACCAGCTCGGCCAGCTGAGCCGATAGAGAGACCCTGTAGCCTGACTGATGTGGATTCGGACACCAGCTCGGCCACCTTCTGGTTGTGTGACACGGCGTAATCTTGACCTTCCCGAGCCTCAGTTTCCTTTTTTATCAAATGGAGATAATAATGCTTATCCAACAAGTCTCTATGAAGGTGACAAATGATATATATAAGAAGTCCTAGAAAGATTAGATGCCTAATAAAAATGGTAACTGATTCCAGGACTCTGGTTGTTATCCAGTCCTACCTGAGACTTAAGGGAAATGGCTCTCCAAAGCATCTTAATAGTGATACTCACATATGCTTTATAATGTGCCAGGCAGCCCTGTTTACCTTTACACATATGGACTGGTTTAATTCTCAACAATCTTATGAGGCAAGTAATATCATTGCCCCATTTTACAGATGAAGAAAATGAGGCACCGAAAGGCTAAGTGCCTTATCTGAGACATCGTAGCTGATAAATAACAGTAGGTATCAATCTCAGGCAGTGTGATACCCAAGTGCTTGCTCTTGGCCACTGTGGCTGGCTACCTCTCTTGGATGACCCAGACCGTGAGGAGTAGAGAGCAAGGCCGCATCTTCCCCTCCAAACGGTCTGCTGAATGGCCTAGGTGCTAAGATATTCCCCCAACATGTTTGAAATGAGATGAGAGGAAGAGCCACACCCTCCCACAGGAATTTCCCAACTTCCCACTGGTCCCACTGGGACTAAATCTTAGAAAAATGAATAATATACTAATAACAATTTAAAAACTTACAGTGGAAGAATGAGTCCACTGCAGAGTCCAGAGTTCTGAGATGAGAGCACTCAGTCTCATTTTGGGTCGTGTGGCTTAATGGAGTGTCTCCTAACTTTAGAGTCAAGCTCATAATTGTTTGCTAGTCCTGTTATTTTCGGGCCATGTGACTTCTCTGAGCCTTAGTTTCCTTATTTGTGAAGGAGATTAATAAAACTTACATTATGGAGCTATTCTGGAAGTTAAATGAGATAATGCACTGAAGGTTCCTGTACCGTACCAGAAATACCATTTGTTCTCAGGGAAGGACCATCACGCCCCCATCTTGGGTCATCTTGCATAACAACTTCCAGAGCAATTATTCTCTTAAGAAACAATTGAGAATTTTGGACCACCTGTCTCTGACGTTGATGACCTGCTGGCTCAGTGATCATACCCTTTGCTCTATGACCCCAGTCTTGAACTTTACTTCCCGCCCTTCTGGTTTCTGCTACCTTTGATACCTGCTGTCTTGCCCAACCTCTGCCAGGCCTGGCATCCATCAACTCCTCTAGCAGTGCTCTACTACCTTCATGGACAGCGTGGAGAGGAGGTGGCGTGGCAGGGAAGAACTCTGGGTATAAAACTACAAGACTGGCCAGAGCTTAAGTTCTGCATCTATATGAGCTAGGAAGGATGTCATCTCTTTGCCATATGGGATGCAATTCCCTCATCTGTAAGATGGGGGAAGAAAAGTATCAGAGTAGATGTCACTGAGGTCCCATCTGGGTCTTGCTCAGACTAGTACTCCAAATTCACCGGCTGGGGAGCTTCATGGCTTTATGGCATAGTATTACTGAGCTTTCTGGGGAAGAGAAATCAAAATATAGCACTCCAGGATGCGTCTCCAAGGCCTCTATGAACTCACTGATAAAATAAAATCATGAATCACTCGCCCTCACCCACTCCCCGAGAAAAAGAACAAGTCTCTTTTGAACTTCCTGCAGCAGCAAAGAAAAGCCTTTAATTTCAGAGCCAAAGCTATTTGTATACTACCCCAGTGTCCTTTCACCCCAACTCAGGGCACAAACAATAGCAAAGACAAACGAAAGACAAGCTATTGTTTTGCTGTATTTATATCCTGATGTAGGAAACAGCATGAAAATATTGTTAAGGAAACTCAGTAAGTGCCTGCTCTAGGGTATGTATACAATGGTGGTGCCAAAGGCAGCAGGGCCAGATGTTAGTGGAATGATCCCCCTGAGAACAAAAGAGAAGCATGTTGAGATTCCACAAAGTGGGAGGGGGGAGCCAGGAGTAATGACACAAGTGCCTGCCCAGTAAGCTTTTGCAGAGACCTGTTGGCAGCCTGCTCTGTGGGTGTCGATCCAGGTACCACTACCTAAGCGCTATCAATTCTTAGACACAACTGTACCTGTTTCTTCATCCACAAAATGGGACTAATAATAATGCTTAACTCACAGGGTTTTGGTGGAAATGAACAACTTAATATGATGGTTTTTTTCTATGTAAATCACATAGAACAGTGTCTGGTTGGCACTAAGAACTCACTGTTAGTTCACATTCTCATTGTATATGTGTGTGTGTAAGTGTGGTGTGTTTCTAGGGAGATCTATGATCCCAGAGCTATAATTATGAATCTCTACTGCCATTTTTAGGAGCCTGTGCAGTGTAGCTGAATTATTGTTGGCTTCGCTAGTGGACACACTTGGATATGGATCCTGGGTTCATCACTTACCAACTCTGATCTGGGCAAAGTTGCATAAAGAGTGGTGTCAAAGTGGCTTAAGGGTTAGGATTGCTCAGGAATGTGACCCTGCTCTGGGGAATTTGCAGACACAGTATTGTCCTGACTTGTGGGACCTCCTTTAAGCCTGTTTTCCACCAGCATAGTCATTGTCATCATCGTAAAGTGCCACCATCATCGATATCATCATTGTATCAACTAGTTAGCTCCTTTCACTTAGCATGATGTTAGGAGATTGTTCCATGTTGCAGTGTGCATTCATTCTTCATTCCTCTTTGTGACTGAATAATAGTCCATTGCATGTGTGTACCGCATTTTGTTTGTCCTTACTTGTCGATGGACATTTGGGCTGTTTCCACCTTTTTGGCTGTTGTGAGTAGTGCTGCTATGACCATCGATATACAAGTTTTTGTTTGAATATCTGTTTCATTTCTTTGGGGCATGTACCTAGAGTGGAATTAGAGGGTCACATGGTAATTCTATGTTCAGCATTTTGAGGAACTGCCAAACTGTCTTCCACAGTGGCTGCACCATTTGACATTCAGTAGGACTTTGATGTCACAAAAAATCGTCCCGATGTTTGGAATCTTCTCCTTCCTGACCCAGAATGGCCAGTGGGGTAGAGAAACTGTCCAGTGAGTGGGAGGGCATAGATTGGAACCTGGTTCTCTTTACTGTCTCTTATTCATTCTTAGTTGTAGGAAGGTGCTAACTGGGCTCTTTACAAAGCTCATTCTACTAAGCCAGTGGGGGAGCAGAAGGGGGAAAGAGGGAGAGGTGTACAGGAGACTCTGAACATGACTAAGTCTAAGCAAGTGGACATTATATAGACTGCTATGAATGGTTTTGACTATTAATCACTTTCTTAAAAGAGAACTATGGTGTTCTTGTGCATTTATTTACCGTGGTAAATGACCGCAACTTTGAGGTTTTTCAGGCATTTTTTGTATGACGTACTATAAGCAACTTGAAGGGCAGCATATGTTAGAACTCCCTTTGGAGCGGGGCAGATCAGGCCTTCCAGGAGCACCTGCCATAGAGACCAACAGTAGGGCAAGGAAGCTCCTGGAGGGATTGGATGAAGAGGACATTGAGGGAAAGACGGCCCAGGAGGTTTTGTGTCTGATATCAAATTGGGGGAATATAGCAGAGTGTGTATTTAGTAGGACATGGAGCATTAGGAATCAGGAAACTTTCCACACCAGGCATTGGCTGGCCATCGATGGGTCTGGGTGACCAAAACTCATTATTCTTAGGGGTTGTCCCATTGAGTGTAGGGACAGTCAGAGTGGAGGATATGGGCAAAGAAAGAACAGCCTTCTCAACAGGTTCCTGTGAGAGTTTATTCAGGAAATGACTTAACTTTACCCAGATGTTTTTGAAAATCTATTGACATCAAGAATATACTATAAAACTTGAAACCTGGCAAATGTTGTCTTCCTTTTCAGTGTTGTCCAGAACAATAGTAAGAGTAACTAGGTCTCAGTCAGGGCACTGAATCCATTTCTAAGAAACTACTTCTTATTTTCTATCTTTCTTTCTTTCTTTTTTTTTTTTTGAGGTGGAATCTCACTCCTGCACCCAGGTTGGAGTACAGTGGCACGCTCGCCACAACCCCAGCATCGACCTGCTGGGCTCCAGCGATCCTTCCACCTCAGCCTTCCAAGTAGCTGGAACCATAGGTGCGTGCTACCACTCCCGGCTAATTTTTTATTTATTGTAGAGACAAAGTTTTGCCAAGTTGCCTGGGTTGTTCTTGAACCCGTAGCCTCAGGCAATCCACTCTCCTTGACCTCCCAAAGCGCTGGGATTATAGGCTGA
>NW_007233302.1:62215-64434 GCF_000164805.1 Carlito syrichta | reverse complement strand
AACCCCAGCATCGACCTGCTGGGCTCCAGCGATCCTTCCACCTCAGCTTTCCAAGTAGCTGGAACCATGGGTTCGCTACCATGCCCAGCTAATAATTGATTTATTGTAAAAACGAGGTCTCTCCAAGTTGCTCGGGCTGGTCTCAAACCCTTGGGCTCAGGCAATCCGCTTGCCTCGGCCTCCCAAAGCGGTGGGATTACAGGCTGAGCCACTGAACTCGGCCTACTTCTCATCTTCCAAAACACTGTAGCAAAGAGGGATGGTACAATAATGCCTTAGAGTGAGTAGGTGGATGTAACGACCCCAAGATGCTCATTTCAGGCCAAAGGTGACTACTGCTTGCTGCCCTCACCTTTCTCAGCTGCGAACTCCCTCACAAGATATGAAAGACCTCATGAGGGTTTGGAAAAGTCTCACGACCCGGCTGGGGGATGGTCAAGGCTGACTGGTTCCTGATAGATCCTGAAGCCTTACTTAGTAGGGCTAATGCCAGGTCTCCAAACTGCCACAAAGTATCAGATGTCCTTCCCACAATTTCTTTGTTCCTTAAGGTCAAGAGATGACTCTGTCCCTTAAAAGAGAGCAATGCGCTGGGCTCGGTGGCTCAGCCTATAATTCCGCTCTTTGGGAGGCCGAGGTGAGTGGATTGCCTGAGCCCGTGGGTTTGAGACCTGCCTGGGCAACTTGGCGAGACTTCATCTCTACAATAAATCAAAAAATTAGCTGTGCGTGGTAGCGCGCGCCTGTAGTTCCAGCTACTTGGAAGACTGAGGCAGAAGGATAGCCGGAGCCCAGCAGGTCGAGGCTGCGGTGGCAGAGTGAGACTCCAACCCAAAAAGAAAAAAAGAGAGCAATGCTTATGGAAGAGTCCTCTCAGAGACCTGTAGCCATAGGAGTGGAATAATTCATCCTGCTGCCCTGCAGGCACTAAATTAGACAAAATTCCTTTAGAAGCTCAAGCCCAGAGGGCTGACTATGCTGTTCATGGTGGTACCCTGAGTAAGAGAAGTCTGGAGACTGAGCATGATGGCTCAAGCCTGTAACTCCAGCACTTTGGGAAGCCGAGGCAGAAGGATTGCTTGAGCCCAGGAGTTCGAGACCAGAGACCAGTCTAAGAAATATAGTGAAACCTCGTCTCTACAAAAAAAATCAAAAAATTAGCTGGGCGTTGTGGCATCCACCTGTAGTTGCAGCTACTTGAGAGGCTGAGGCCAAAGGATCTCTTGAATCGGGGATTTTCAGGCTGTGGTGAGCTGTTACGGTGCCGTTGCACTCCAGCTGGGGCAACAGAGTAAGACCCTGACTCAAACAAAACAAAACAAAAACAAACAAACAAAAAAGAACAAAACAGAAAAACAACAGAAGTTTGACAGATGGGGCTGTTGGGTCCTGATCCATCCCGAAGGGAGATTTGGTCTCCTTTGAGTTCCCTGGGTTAGAGGTCAGGAAACCTATGGAAGCGCCTCCTGGTGCAAAGCATACCAACAGCTGAAGATCTGCCACCTCACTTTTTTCCTTGTGGGAGCTGTGTCCAATTTGGGAAGCAGATCAAGGACGTCCTGGCTCCCAGCGGGCCTGCTCCACCTGCGGCCTGGAGACCCCCCGCCCGCCCCTCACCTCCCTGAGAAGCAGCAGCAGAGTTCACAGAGCCTCCGCCTTTTCCCCCGGTGTGTCTGCTCTCCTGGGGCCTGGCTTTTCCAGACCTTTCCCTCCATAGGCTCCCTCAAGACTCCAAAGCAAGTTGTTTGGGGAGTGAAAAAGTGAAAGCGCACATTTTGTCATCAGAGCAGCAGGGAGCAGCTGCTGGATCAACTCTTCTGAAAGCAGCGGTTCCAGGGAGCACCAGAGCATCGCAGAACCCACGGTTGGACCTCCTGCCAGTTCCTCTCATTGTCTTTTTATAAGTGATAACAGGAAAATAAGATGTTGCGAGAGAGAAGAGGTGGAGGTGAACTCTGCGGGTTCTCTGCCGCCAGGGCAGCGAGGAAGTGAAGCTGGGGGTGCTTTCTGGGGACTCCCCTCATGCCTCTCACCCGGCCACCCTGCCAAGGAGGACGAGACGTCTTTGCGCCTGAAACTCGAGCCCACGCTCCGTGCGCTTCCTAGGGGGACACCAGTGTGTGTGTTTCCTCTTGCTTTTGACCAGAAGGCGCGGGGAGGGGCCTTCTCCGGGGACGGTCCGGGGAGCGGTGCCCATCGGTTCCTGTCTCCCCACCACT
>NW_007233302.1:44956-61749 GCF_000164805.1 Carlito syrichta | reverse complement strand
CGGGCCGAGCGCCGCCGTTTTCCGGGGAGGCTGCCACCCCCGTGATTCCCAGCCGGGCCGCCGGCCGTGCGTGAGAGCCGGATAAATAGGCCATTGTGAGGCCGGTCACATCCAGGTTTCTTATCGAAGCATCCGCCTGCAGGGAGATCCCGCCCCTGCGGCCGCTCTCCTGGGCTTCTCTCCGCTTGCTCTGCACCGTGACCGCCACTTTTGTGGGTTTTTTTTGCAGTTGTGCCGGGAATATTCAGAAAGCGGTTGGCTGTGAGGCAGGGCCTTCAGGGAGCGTGTCTGACGATAGGCTGGTCCCCACTGGGGTGTGGGGTCTGCAACGTGGAATTGTCTTCTTTGCCTTTGCTGTATGAGGTTTCTACTCGCCCACTCCCCAGCGTGGGCACAGCCTTCAACACCCGCTGCGGGTTCCGGAGGGCATTCTGTAGGTCTAGGGGTTTGGGTGTTGTTTGTTTTGGTTCTTGAAAGCTTTGATCCTCTGTAGGGATACTGAGGTTTGAAGGGCAAGGGAACACGGGTGGAAACTGGCCATGCCAGGGAAGCCGTGAGGAAGTGTAGTCCTCTGGGGTCAAGCTGATGCTGATGGGGCTGATAGTGTCCGTTTTTGTTCTTGTTTTTCTGCTAGGGCAGCTGCATGACCCTGCAGGAGTTAGATTCTTCCTGGTGCTGACTTATTAGATAGTCGCTGGTAGGTAGGGTCGGACCTGTGACCTGTGCTCAGAAGGGGACCCATGCTGGGTTGAATGTTCTACCATCACTGTCTTGACATGCTTAATAACTTTTTTAAAGGATCCTGCATTTTTATTTTGAACTACACCCAGCAAATTAGGTAGCCAGTGCTATTAGTCGGAGCTCAGATTTATTTGAATAATGGCTTGAATAAGTTCCCATTTGAGGCAATGGCCTGCAGTTAGTTGATAAGCTGCTAAAAGGTATTTCTCATAATTTTCAGAATATCTACTGTAGCTGTTCTGATGGATTAGAGGATATTCCACAGGCAAAACCGGGGGCCCTGGCATCACGGGCGTCTGCAGGGAACAGCACCAACCTCCTGCCAGAGCAGGAAAGTGCATCCAGGCAAGACTAGCTTCATTCTGTCTGCTCACAGTTCCTCCTTTAGAAAGCTTAAAATATGTGCTCCTCAAAGACCTGGTGATTTCCCGAATAGGACACTCATTTGGACTGTTGTTGCTTCTCTTTTCTTCTCCACTCTGAAATGTCTAGATTCCAGGGTTGAACATACTCACCCTATCAAAAATCCCTGACAATTTTGGGGATTGTGTTGTTTAACACTTCCAGCCCTTGTTATACATTGAATGTCTGTATCCCCCTCAGATTCATACAGTGAAGCCCTAACTCCCATGTGATGGTATTTGGAGGGGGTCTTTGGAAAATAATTGCACTTAGATGAGGTCATGAGAGCGGGGCTCCCCTGATGGGATGAATGCACTCATAAGAAGAAGAATTTGTACACGTAACCCTGAATTGTACCCCACATATTTAAAATAAAAAATTGGGAAAAAAAAGAAGAGGAAGAGAAATCAGAGCCTTCTTCCTTTCTCTGCCATGTGAATACCCAGCAAGAAGGTGGCCATCGACAAGTCAGGAAGGGAGTCCTCACCAGGAACTGAATCTGCTGGCATCTTGATCTTGGACTTAAAGGCTTCCAGAATTGTGAAAAATAAATGTCTGTTGGTTAAACTACCAAATCTGGGATATTTTGTTATAACAGCTCAAGATAACTAAGACAGCCCCTAAACAACTTTTGGGAAATTGCTAAGAATATGGGCTTTTGCATTCCTCAGAGACAAGGGAAGGAAGTTGGAGGCAGTTCATAATAAATAAGCAAAATGCAATGTTTCTATAAATAGTTTATATAAGAAAAAAATGTTTTGGGTTAATGCAGAAAATATTCCCTTCGAGAGAATATTGACTTACCTCCTCACTCCTTCATTCATTAATTTATAGCTTTATCTTTTATTAATTCAGCAAAAATGATATAGGACAGGTAGTAGAGGTGACACTGTGATATAGCAATAAGAGAGATAATTCTCTGCTCTCGAGAGGGTTCTGCATAGTCACGATATAAATAAGCAATACAATGAAATGTTGCAGGTGCTAAAATAGAAGTTGCTGTCAGAATATTTTAGGACTATAAAGGGTTTCATTGAATCAGTTCCATTTGCTCATCATTCACTAATTCCCTAGGTTATTTTTCTTTATGAGCCTTAGTATTATTTTTACTAATAGATAACCTTCATGAAGTAATTGACATGTTTGGACACTGCTAAGTAATATACATGTATTTTTTTCAGTTGAAACATGTAATATGATAAATTAGGTTCATTTAGAAACACTTTGCAAGAAACTGAGACTGGGACATTAAATAAATTGCTCAAGGCCACACAATGTCTAGAGTCGAGTTGGGATTTTATCCAGCTAGTCTCCCCCAAAGTGTACCCTCTCAAGGTTGCACGGCCTCCAACAACAAAGCTGTGGCACCATGGATAATCAAGGTTTGTGCCAAGTATCAGAAAAAGTGTCATCTCCTATTTCACGTGATAATTTCACCGTTCACAAAGTACACTGTGATTAGCACCTTGAAAAGGAAGAGGTTTGTTCCCCCCCCCACCAAGGTAAGTCATGTAAATTAAACCTTTACTTGTATAACTTTTTGGAGACAATAAGACACGAGCATTATGCTAAACGGGGGTCCCCGGCATCTCACTTACCTACTTCAACAGTTTATGGATGCCGGCACCACAGAGGGTTCCTAGAGGATGAGAGAATTTTTCTAGAATGCGGGATGGATGGCAGATCATTTTTCCGTGGCTTCCTGCAGGAGGAGATTTTGTGACCCTTCCAGTGCTTTTAGACGACCTGTGAATTCCACTCCCGTGGAAGATCCAGTAGCCCCATGTCTACTCCTTAGCAGGCAGGTCTTTAGTCTGGTCATGTCACAAGTGCAGGAGGCCAGCTTCTTGAGGTTCATTCCCAGGAGCTCCTCTAGGCTGGTTGGCCCCAGTGGCTCCAAGTAATAAAGACCACTTGGGTTTGAGTGTTTGGAGACTCTCCCTGAGTCTTACACATGGACACACAATGCTGCAGTAAGAAGAGAATGGCAGAGGGCAGGGATGGGGACAGGATGAAGCTGAAGAAGTGGCTGGGAGAATAAGGTCACAGAGCATCTGAGTGAATGCTAGAAATAGAATTCAGTTCTTCTGGTGTGTTCCTTTAGCACTTTCCCTTCTGTAGGGAGCAGCCTCCTTGGAGTCTAAAATAGGGATGACTTGAGGCAAAAGCAAAGGAAAACTGACATTTTCTTAAGGGAGTTTTTTTTTCTTTCTTCTATTCTGGAATCTAAAGATAGATTCCTTGGCTGGGTGCTAAATGGTTTTATTAAGGAGAGGCCCTAGGTGGCTAAATTCAGTTCCTCCCTCTGATAGTCCCTTGCTCTGACCTGACCTGAACATTTAGCAAAGCTGAGAAATGGAAGGCAAGACTAGAAAAGAACAAGCAAAGATAGAATGAAAAGACTCATTCAGGGTGACATTGTAGGACAGTAGGTATCTGATTACCAGGCTTTCCATTGTTCCTTGGGCCTCAGCACATGGAGGAGCAACCTTGGTTGGCCTTCTAAAAAGTAATATTATTTGAGTAGAAAACATAAGCAATGTTACTGGTGGAATCTTTTTTTTTTTTTTTTTTGAGTTGGAGTCTCACTCTGCCGCCCAGACTGGAGGGCAGTGGCCGCTCCCAGCCACCACAGCCTCAACCTGCTGGGCTCCGGCGATCCTTCTACCTCAGCCTTACGAGTAGCTGGAACTACAGGCATGCGCTACCACGCCCAGCTGATTTTTTGATTTATTGTAGAGATGAGGTCTCGCTGCCCAGGCGGGTCTCGAACCCGCGGGCTCAGGCAATCCACCCACCTCAGCCTCCCAAAGGCGCAGGATTACAGGCTGAGCCACTGAGCCCGGCTACTGGTGGAATCTGATGAGGTTTTTCATCTCACAGGGCTGGTGAATATTAACCTCTAACTGTAGGTGGAGATGTCAGATTTGGAGAGATCAGAAACAAGGTAAGCCATGTAAATTAAACCTTTACTTGTATAACTTTTTGGAGACAATGTAGCAGCTTTCTACTACCTGTCCTGGAATCACTAGGTCACCAAGGAAACCGTTTAGGTGGGTGTCTTTGTTCTTTTATTCATTCATTGCCAGTCAGTGAAGAGCTGTCATACTTTGTGCTGTGGACGATTAGACATGAGCTTATCTGTTTTCAGGGAGCTTATGAAGCCCATAGACGATTAAAATGAAAAAGTACTTCAACTTCAGACTCAGACTTATCGGCGCTGTATGAGAGATTGATCGGATGGGACCATTAGCAACTCTCTGCCTGAGTTGCTTTGTTTTGGAGGAAAAGAGCCGATAAAAGTGAGGTTTGTGCTCAACACTTGGTAGAGCTCAGGGTGATGGAAGGACAAAAAAGTCAAGCTGGTGAAGCCTGGCAGAATATGTTACCCCAAAATATGACACTTTGGTATAAGGATTACATCAAGCAAAAGGCACTTGAAAGCCAGCAGAGTCAAGAAGGGCATTGTAAGATTCACCCTTTCTTCCTGAAAACAGGAGATAAAAACCCCCGTGTAAGGATTCCCTTCCTGTAGCTAGAGAAAAGAAATGTTTTCTGGTGGAGAGTTAGCCAAGAGAACTCTGCACAAACAGACCTTGCTCAGATAATCTGTATCTACCTTTAGCGTAATAATAATTTAGTTATTTTTTCTATGATTTTCTCTTGGTTCAACCTAACACAAAAGTATGTGGGTTTTGCCATTTCTTTGGATCTTTATTTTCTTATGAGGGCTCCTGTGTCATGTAAACTGATACTGAATGTATATGCTCTTGTCCTGTTAATCTAACCTATGTCAGTTTAATTCTCAGGCCCAGCCTCCCTAAGAGGATGGAAGTAAAGCTTTGCCACCTCTCCATGGTGACTATTCTCAGCGCTTTCCCATGGGTTAAGGTGCATCCTATGGAGAGAGTGCTCTTGGCTCCCAGGAGATGTGGATGGGAGCCCCTCTCTGCATTTCTGCTCAGGTCATGGGAGGCTTTGTCTCAGTGACAGCTGAGAGAGAGCCACTCCTGCCTCACTAGAGTTTGCAGCCTAGGGAGGCCCTCACCTCTCCATCATTACCTGGATGATGTTCTTCATGCATGGGTCTCAGCATTGTACATGGAACCAGGTCCAGAAATACCCACCTGAGGCGGTCTAAAATAGTGACCTCATGGAAGACACTGTCTTCGACTCCCTGGGTTTAAAGTTGAGCATAATGAAAGAGGTATATTTGATGGGTGGGTAACTTTTGGCACCATTATGGGCTAAAAGTCCACCACCATGAGGCACCCAGATGGGTACAGAATATATAATGAGCCCAGTGATATATGAAAACCTTGAAAGTTGTCAATAGAGAAAATTCTAATTCAAGATTCTAATTCACAATGTCTAGGTGAGTTGTGTATTTTGTTTACCAGCCCTGCCTGAATGATTGACTTCCCTGTCTTGACTAACTGCTGAATTGCCCCCAAATGAACTTGACAAAGGCACATACCTCCCCCACCTCACTAACCCTCTCCTTGGGTGCTCAATTAAGTTGTGTTTGCAGCAAAGTTTTAAAAAATTTGTCACAGTGTTCCCTAAGCTTCTTTGACTATGAAACACTGTTATTGTAAAGCATCTATTAACATCACACTGAACACTGATGTTCTCCAGAACACGGTCTGAAAGTGTTAGGCTGGCACATTCTACATCTTCTACCTAAACTACGACATGGGAAAGGAGTGTGCACCATTTTTATGTACACCGACCTCTGCAGAATCTGACACAAAATAAGTACTCATAAATAATTTACTGAGTGGTTAGCTTTGAGAATAACTAGTCCAACCTCTAATTAATTAATTCAGAGGATGGTTATAAGAGCATGTGCACATACACACACACCGCTGAGTGTGTTGTTCATCATGATTCTCCATCTTTAAAATTTACATTAATAATGGCTGCCTTTGAATTATTCACAGTAGCCTAACAGTGGAAGTAACTCAGGTGTCCATCCATGGATAGATGGATAAACAAAAGGTGGTATATAGATACAATGGAATATTAGTTAGTCTTTAAAAAAAAGTTCTGGTCAAGCTTGGTGGCTCAGCCCATAATCCCAGCACTTTGGGAGGCTGAAGTGAGTGGATTGCCTGAGCCTGCGGGTTGGAGACCAACCCGGGCAACTTGGTGAGACCTAGTCTCTACAGTAAAAAAAAAAAAAGCTGGGTATGATAGTGCATGCCTATAGTTCCAGCTACTTGAAAGGCTGAGGTGGAAGCACCACCTGAACTCAGCAACCTGAGATTGCAGTGACTGTGTGTGTGCCACTGTATTCTAGCCTGGGTGACAGAGTGAGACTACCTCATCCTTCCAAGTAGCTGGAACTAGCACATTATGCTAAACAAAATAAATCAGTCACAAAAAAAGACAAAAAAGACGGTATGTTTCTGCTTATATGAGGTACCTACAGTAGTGAAATTCATAGAGACAGAAAATAGAAGGGTGGTTTCCAGGTGCTGGGTAAAGGAGGAATTGTTTAATGGGTCAAAATTTTAGTTTTTCTAGATGGAAAATCCTGGAGACTGTTGTCCAACAATGTGAATGTACTTAATAATACTGAATAACAGTTAAGACAACAAATTCTGTTATGTATATTTTACAACAATTAAACAAACAAACGAAAGAATAAATAGAATTCCTCAATAATGACCAGTGTGCTGGAAGTCAAGCTTAAGCCAGAGTAAGATTATTGACACGGAACTCTAAAGAAATGTATACAATCTTTCTTTCTGTGGGAATAGTAAACATAGATTTTATTAGTTTTCTTGACTGCTAACTTATTACTCTGAGTTTATGGAAAGAGTTGTGGGGATTGGTTGCATAACAATAACAGTGTACTTAATACATTAAATAGTACACTTATAAATCATTAAGATGGAAAATGTTATGTTATGTATATTTACCACAACTAAAAAGAAAAAAAAAATCTCAGGAGTTTCACAACTGCTATTGAGTCAAAAGAGAAAAAAACACCTAAATGCACTTCACTTAAAAATGTGTAATATAGCCGGGCTTGGTGGCTCAGCCTGTAATCCGCGATTTGGGAGGCCGAGGTGTGTGAATTGCCTGAGCCCGCGGGTTCGAGACCCACCTGGGCAACTTGGTGAGACCTCATCTCTACAATATATCAAAAAATAAGCCGGGCATGGTAGCGCACGCCTGTAGTTCCAGCTACTTGGAAGGCTGAGGCGGAAGGATTGCCGGAGCCCAGCAGGTCGAGGCTGCGGTGGCCGGGAGCGGCCACTGCATTCCAGCCCGGGCGACAGAGTGAGACTCCAACTCAAAAAAAAAAGTGTGCGATATTTTATTTTATTTTATTTTTTTGAGTCAGAGTCTCACTCTGTCGCCCGGGCTGGAATGCAGTGGCACACTCACGGCCACCCCAGCAGGGATTTGCTGGGCTCAGGCAGTCCTTCACCTCAGCCTTCCAAGTAGCTGGAACTATAGGCACGTGCTACCTTGCCTGACTAATTTTTGATTTATTGTAGAGATGAGGTCTCACCAAGTTGCCTGGGCTGGTCTCAGGTAATCCACTCGCCTTGGCCTCCCAAAGTGCTGGGATTACCGGCTGAGCCACCGAGCCTAGCCGAAAGTGTAGTAATATTTTAAAAAATGAATTCCATTATTCTTACACATATTCTTTAAGTCTCTTCTAAGCTCTGGAGATAGAGGAATGTATACTCTGAATTGTTCCTATATGTATTTTAGGAAGCCAAACACACTCCTTTGACGCTGCCCTATATAACACGATAAGACATATTTGCAGCTTCATATTTTTCTTGAAAGGTTAATGGTGCTTTGTTTTCTTCTACCATTGTGGCAGAGGCTGCTGCTACTTACAACACTCAAGGTCCCCTGTTCTCAGGTCCCCAATAGATGACAATTCTCAATCCCTATCCACCTGGGTAGGCTGTGAGATTAGAGTGAATGTGCCTCACCTAAAAGCAGTGGCACCTTTTTGACGGACTTTCTTTGCTCCTCTCCTGGCCAAATAGAGAGGATTCCAAAAAATGTAGAAGAGGATAGAGCCAAAGAAGAAACTAGCCTGGATCTCTAAATGACTACATGGAACAGAACTTTGCTGCAACCCTGTATGAAAATGTGACGGGAATGAGAAATAAGCTTTTGTTGTGTTAAGCTGATAGAATTTTGCACTTAAGCAATTAACCTACTCTGACTAATACAACCATAAAAGGTCCTATAGAGACAGGATATATAATAATGTACCTGTAAGGTAGGAAAAGGTCAGGTAGGCAAGGGACATGGAAATTACATGTTTAATGATTCCCAGGTGTAAGCATTTTATGTTGCTCATTAATCATGTGACAAATATGCTTAAATAAACACAGATAGGCAATTCCTGTTCAACAAATATTTCAAGGGAAAGGGATTTTGTTGAGGCTTGGGTCACAATGTTAATACCTCCTTTGAGTCCAGCACAGAAGACGCTGCAGAAATATTCCCTGGGGAAGATAAAAATGAAACTTAAGGCGACTGACTCAAGTGCTGCCAGTACAAGAGTTTCTTTCACAGTTCTATTCCCCCAAGTCTTAGATATCTGAGATTTTGTTGTTGTTGTTGTTAAAGCAATGATCAATCTTGACACCAGACAAAGAAGATATAGGGCACCCTGGTTCTTAGGAGTTCCCCAAGCAATAACCATCCAGTCCTGCTCCTGGTCTCATCCCAACCTTGGTTCTAAGTTATTCTTGCCAGCAAGAGACTGGGTTCCTGCCAGTTAGCTCCAATGCTGCAGACTGGCTGTCTGAGCTCAGCAGTCCACGACAAACTTCAGGTCCTGTTCTGACTTGGGTGGAAGCCTTCACTCTTGGTCCCAGCATGGACATTCGGCCAATGGAACTATCAACCAGTTTGTCATTTCCTATATAGAATGACCTCTTGGCTTCATACCTATGGTTCTTCTAGTTCTGAAGCACATGATTCCTTGTTTAGAGATAGTTGAGCACATTGTTGTGACTCTTTAGTGAGTTCATATTCACTTAAAATCCTTGACACCCTCCAAGTCTCTGCATGATCTGGCACTGCCCCTCTTCCTCTGCCATCTTGGACTTCCTTCTTCATCATGACTACCCTGATGTGTCCGTTCCTGGAAGACGCAAGCTCTTTCTCCATATGTGGGTTCCTATATCTGAAAATGCTCTTCTCTCAGCTCTTGTTATGTTTAGCTCTTTGTCCTCCTCAAATCTCAGCAGAGAAGCAGCCCCCATAGGGAAGCCGTCTCTGACCCACTCCTCTAAGGCAGGTTCTCTGTATTAGTCACCTTTCTGTCTTCTCAGCCCATCTCTCACACCAGCCATTGCAGCAAGAAGTCTTGTCCAGTAGTCATCTGACAGTCCCTGGCCTCCACTGTCCTTGGCCTTTTTCCAGGGTTTCTCTGAAGTTGCAATGGGAGAAAGTTAACAACCCATGGCCAATGGGAGCTGGCGAACCAATGTTTATCTCTTTCATCCTCTTGATTGGACAGCTCTGAGGCGCATTGTACCCCATTTTTCAGTGTTCCAGGAGATTTGCTCTCCATGGCCCACAGCAGTGATCAACTTCAGACCACACCCTAGTTTGGGCTTTTTCTCTTTATTTGTTTTCCTTACCCTAGTCCCTACTTCCCTGTGATCACATCCACAAATAAACTACCTACATGTAATCTCTTGCCAAGCTTTCCACGGAGAACGTAGGCTAAGAGACGCTCCCTCCTTATTTAATATCTCAGAAGCTTCAAATTTTCACAGTCCTTATTATAGTTTACATTAGTTTTATTTACTCCTATGGCTATATGTATTTTTGTTCTGTCTAGATTAGGATGTGAACAACAGAGGGCAGGAGCCTAGTCAGTTTTCAACTGTCTGTATCCTCAGTTTGTCATGTGAAGTTCCTGGTACCGATACACCATTGCTAAATATAAATTAGGAATGCACACATCTCAAAAAATATTGTGTTTTATTTTGAAAGTTGCCCTTGTATTCTAGGCATTGAGAGACAATATAACATACCGATCAAGAGCCTGCAGTCTGGAGTCAGACCTCTGGTCAGTTTCTGACTTTGCCACCTAAGTAGCTCAGTAACCTTGAGCCAGTAACCAAAACATGCTGGACACCAATTGCCCCATCTGTGAATTGGGATAAATAATAGCACCTAGTGCATAAGATTTTTATGATATTTAAATACATTATAACATTAGGAACAGTGTCTGGCACATGTAACCACCCAATGTACTTTATTCCTTGAATCTACCCTTTTCATAATCATTTAACTGAAAGTCAGGCTTGCACAGATGTAATATCCACTTACAGATTTGTCAGTCCTTTACCTATAATTTATAAGTGTGCTTGGGTTAAATAATTTCAGTCTAATGACCCACAGCTGAGAATCAGATGATTTAGCTGTGTGGTGCTTTAAACATTTCATGTGTCTGTTTCCCCCTCTGAAGTGCTTTCAAAACACATTTAGATTTCAAAACACAAAAGATGAAGATCAATGCTGATGTACAACATGTTTATTTCCTCCATTTCTTGTCTTTGAGGGATCTACTTCCATGTGATTACATTTTTAAGTTACAAGATAGAACCATCACCAAATAATAATGTTCACACACTCAAGTGTTTTTTGGAGTTGTACTGACTACTTAAGCAATGATCAAGTGTTTCATTAAGAAATGCTGTGGGGTGAAAGTTGGGAATGGTCGCTGTCACTAACATGAGTTTACATCAAGGACTGTGCACACTCCTGCCCTCTCCCCTTCCAGCCTAATTGGAGAAAAGGTCTTTATTTTCCAGATAAGAAGGAACGTATGTCCCATCATTACTGGCTTTCTGTAGGTCACTCTGACAAGAGAATCTGTGCCTACTTAGAGGCTGAAGAATGTTAGTACCTTGGTTCCAGCAAGCTCCTCTTCTACAGAGTCACTCCAAAGAAAGTACAAAACCCAGAGAACATGTATCTGCCTTGGTTCATATTTATTATTTAAACTTATTAAATCCATTCAACTCATGGGAGGGAAAAAAACCCATAGAAATTGGTTTTAGTAGTACTCAAAGCTTCAATACAAGACAATGAGATTGTGTGTCCACATTGGGAGGCAGAGATGTTGACAGCTGAATGTTATTCTTGGGCCGTGAGAAGGAGGCTGTGCTGAAATTCTCTTCCAGTCATTGTTACATGAGCCTCCCCACTCTCAAAGAGGTGCTTACCCCATTCCTCTCCTGACTTTCCTCTTCACTTTCCCTTCTAAGTCTAACCAGCATTCGAGCCAAGACAAATGGCCAGGCCCTGTGGGTCAGGGCTGGGTAAAGTAGGTGGCTGGGTGGCAGGACTCTAGGAAACAGGGTGAAGAAGAGCTGAGGGATTGGAAGTCTTAGGAGTCACCCTGTATCAACAGTGTTGCAGTGCACTATGAGAAAGTAAGAATGCTAAAATAAGGAAACTGCATTGTGCAGAGTTGAAGATAGGAGAGCTGAGTATAGCTCTGATCCTGCCACTGACTAGCTCTGTGGTCTCCTCCTCATTGAGCCTATGATTCCTGGAAATTGGACAAACAGTTTTCTAAGGCCTCATTTATTTAGGCAGTTGGTGATTTTATGTGAGCCCATTTTTAGCCCTTCACTTTACGTAGTGTGGGTCTACCCATCAAATGGCCCCTGACCCTCAAAAGCCAGCAGGGAAGGTCACGTGGTGGCTTTTACCTTAGGAGTCTGATTTTAGCTGCTATTATTTTTCATGCATATCAAACTAATATTTTAAGTCTTCTATGTTTTGTTTTATTCCTTTATCCTGAAGAATATACTTCAAAGATGAACTTAACCTGGGATATGGCCTAACCTCTCCAGTATGGATGAATGAGCTCTATAAAGACAATAAGAGCTCCTGAAATCATATGTGTATGTACATATATATATGTTTATATGTATGTAATAGTGTATTTAAATAACATACCACTTAAAAAAAAAAAACCCTTAAGCTACTCCACGTAATTCTATGACAATTTTGCTTTGTTATAGTCTGTTTATCTCCATTGCTCTCATGCCTCATTGCCATTTCTATCCAGTTTGCTGCTCAAAGCAGGATTTTAAGAACACCTCAAGGTATTTTAAAGTAAAGCCAGCAAACAGCTTTAGCCGACACCTCCAGCATGGCACAGTGACAAAAGCCAACACAAACAGGGAGTGGGAGTTGTGCTGACAGCTCTGGGCACTGAGACCTCAGGACTGGTTTGGTGAGGCAGACTCAAAATCAAGCAGTGACTCGTGGAGGAGCCAAAGAGGACTCAATCATGTTGTTTCTTGTATCAGCTCCCACCACAGGAAAGGAAATTCTAGAAGACGCTGAGCCCCTCTTTAGTCAAAGCAAGAGAAGAAACATTTGCAGCAGGGGTAGGATGCAGGTCCTCAGATGCTGACTCAGCAGCTTCTGTCTCAGGACTCAGTGTTGCAGCAGGGCTGGGTCTACATGTCTCCGTGTTTGGTGTCTTGCAGTTATAATTAAAACTCCAACGTTATCCTGTGTATTCATTGTAATGATGAGATTCCAAAGTACAGTGACCTAAATAATATAATTGTACTTCCTTCCGATATATTAATAAAAGCTCAAGTATCCTGTCCAGAGTTGGCAAGTACCTTATGCTGTTGGGGACCCTGCTCACATAAAGTACCAATAAGTAACAATAAATGTTCTTGTTATTGTAAGCCTTACAAATCTAGGAGAGCTTGTGGATAAACAAAAGAAAGGGAGAATAAAAAAGCATGCATTGCAGAGGATGTTGCCAGTATGCTGTAGAAGTTACACAGAGCTTTACTGTATAAGTTAAATTTTTTCTTCTGCCACTTGCTATCCTGTGAGCTTGGGCAAGTTACTTAACCTTTCCACGCCCCATTTATAAAATGGGGATAATAGAACCTACTTTGTAGGCTTGTTGTGAGAATTTAATGAGTTGACAAATGCAAAGTGCTTAGAACAGCGTCTAGACCATGCTTAGAACCGAAGAGCTGACCCTGTTGATGATCTACCTGTATCCATAGGTATGCCCGTTTTGTACACTCTGGATGGCTTTGCACTGCAAGAATTTGTGACTCGCCAGGTGCAGTGACTCATACCTATAATCCCAGTTCTTTGGGAGGCGGAGGCGAGATGATTTCCTGAGCCAGGTTCAAGAACAGCCTGGGCAACCTGGTGAGACCTCGGATCTACAATAAATCAAAAACTGAGCCAGGCACAGTGGCCCATGCCTGTAGTTGCAGCTACTTGGAAGGCTGAGGTGGAAGGAGTACCTGAGCCCAGGAGGTCAAGGTTGCAGTAGCTGTGAGAGTGCCCTTGCACTCCAGCCTGGGTAACAGAGTGAGACTCTTTAGTTTTCTTCTGGCCTCCCAAGGGTGTGCTCAGTATGCAGGGCCAGCTACAAGGATTGAGAAATGAATAGACATCTAGCAGCCCTCGACCAGGATGAGATTTGGTGTGCTGCATCACGCCACAGAGATCTCCAAGGGTGAAAGAGTCCCAGTTGTCCACATTAGTAACCTGCTCATTAGCATATTCTCCTTATGCACCAGAGTGAATCAAATGCAGACTCCTGTGTCCTCCATAACTGACCCCTCAAGCATACACATACACTGATGTATACACAGAGACCCATGAAAACCAGGCTTCAAAGGAAATGAAATGTTGTGGCAAAGAATGTCTTGGTTTTGGGGCTTGCTACCCTGCCTAATTTCCTTCAGGCTTTTTCTGATTTCCCCTGGGGGCAGCACATGTGGCATATTGCTTAGATTTGTGTCTGAGTTCTGACTGTACCTTCAGTCAGAGACATGAGGTAGGACCTAGGTGCACATCCTGTTGTGATGGAGAAGCATTCTCTTTCCATTTCCTCCCCTGGGCAGGGAGAGGATGGAAGTGTTTTTCACGAAGACAGGAAATATCTTCACTACTACTTTGTTAGCTAGATGGAATTATCCTGAAAGAGCAGGTCCATTGGGTGAGGAGAGATGTGTGGGCTAAATGTTCAACTGGATGATTAAACAATAGTGCATTCTGGGGCCACACCCTGCTATTTTACACAATGGGAAAAAACTACTTGGCAAAATAAAAACCAAGTTGCCTTCTTTAAAATGCGCTATTTCACTGTTACAGTTATGCAAGTACCAGGAAGCAGACAGTCTTCCCTTTACTCTATTGCAGTATGTATGAATTTCAGTCACAACTGTTTGGTCAGTTTTGTTAAATAGACACAGTCCCCTCAATAACACAATTCAAATTTCACTTACTATGTTAGTACTTACATGAAGTCCAAACTTCACTGCTAGCTCTTTGGGACACAAATTGCTTTGTAAATAAGTGCACCACGATCAGTGAGTGACCAATCGCATCACTTCTTTTAAAGTCTGCCAGTGATCGGTCATGCATCCTGTTCTTCAGTTTATAGACAGCAAAGCATGCCATTGTGTCCTCTTTGTATTCCAGTGATAATCCACGTGGCATTTTACAAAAATGGATAATCAGTGGAGAGAACTGGCCAACCAAAATGAAAGTGAAGCAAAGAAGTGAAAAATGAGAATGCAGGATGTACAATTCAAATAGAAGGTAAATTGAGTTTAGAAGACATAGTTCAGTGCAGCGCTGTTGACACTCAGCCATTCCAGACACTAGATAAGCAACCAGAGGAACTTAGTAAGGATGAACTTACTGACATGAATGAGGAAATTTACAAAAAGGAGCAAGTTGTCCCAGAGGAAGTGATGCCAGCAAAAAAAAAAAAAAAAAAAAATCACATTAAAGAAAGCCTTGGAGATATTTCATGTCATTAAAAGTGCAAAGGATAAAATATCGGATACTGATTCAAATTTAGAAAGGAGACTGACAATTTAGCTAAGGCATAGAAAACATACTTGTGCTGTATTGTAAGTTATATGACAAAAAAATCAATACTGTGTATTATTTATGAGGTATTTTTTTCTGCAAACAGTATTATGATGTTCTGACATCTTCAAAACCTTTCCATCTGGGCAGAGACTCTCCTCCCAGGTGTAGCCAATTCTTAGACACCTCAGAGAGCTCAGCTGGAAGCAACCTTTGCTACATCAACTACCAGTTCAGAGCCATTTCTCCTTTATCTGGCCTGTACACTGCAAGACGTAATATTTCTCTTCTTAATCATCCCAAGGCCAGGTACCAGGTAACTAGAGACTGCACCTATAGTTTAACATCTGCCAAAATTATTCAAACTAGCTAGTCCTAAGCTGTTTACCTTGCCCTGCCTTGTATTTTCCTCGGAAACTCCAATGTAGGCTCTGGCCTAACTCTTCCCCTCACTCCTGTCTTCTGCCTCCTAACCACGCCATGTCTGTCCCACCCCCATGTGGCCCGCTGTGTCACCTCCCACCCCCCACCCTGTCTCTGCAATACGCTTTATTCTCCTGAGTGTCTCTTCTGTCTCCTCTTGTGGCTGCAACTGACTGACCATCTCATGAAAGAACAGAGGATCCTCTTGTGGCTGCAACTGACTGACCATCTCATGAAAGAACAGAGAACGCATTGCTCAAACTACCCTTGATAAGTTTTTACAAAGAAATAACATTTTAATTCTCAATGTTTCTAATATGTTATATTACATTGTGCTAAATAAATCATTGTTTTACCACTAATTTTTATTTCCTTATACATGTGTAACTGACAGTGAGAGAGTTCTTTAATATTTTTGCAAACATATCTAAAGGTTATGGGACCACTGTGATGATTAAGATTGCTTTGGGAGGTTTCTGCATGCATGGTCATACTTATAATCCTGCACTAACGTACAAAGCAAAACTGCCTGGACTTGAGGTTTTATCTTATATATTAGGATAATAAAACACATGGACTCTGGAGCTTGGCTGCTCAAGTGCCTGAATTCAAATCCTGACTCCAGCACTAAACTGCTTGCTGTCTGCTGTAAACCAACCCATCTGAAGCTCCGTTTTCTTATCTGAAAAAAAGGAAATAATAATACCACATCAAGTTCTTGAGGTGATAGATGAGAAGACCTCTGAAAATGCACCTGACATTCAAGAAGCATTCCTTGATTGTAACATCCCTGGCATTTAGAACAAAGTCTGATCAGGTAGTAGTTGTTCAGTAAATATCTGGTGCATCAAAGATTGAATAGTTTTTTTTTTTTTAATTTGGAGTCTCACTCCATCACCCAGCCTGGAGTGCAGTGGCATGCTCACCGCCCCCAGTGTCGACCTGCTGGGCTCCTGTGATCCTTCCACATCAGCCTTCCAAGTAGCCGGAACTACAGGCGCATGCTACGGCATCCGACTAATTTTTGATTTGTAGAGATGAGGTTTCACCAGGTTGCCCAGGCTGGTCTCAAACCCATGGGCTCAGGCAATCCATTCGCCTTGGCCTCCCAAAGTGCTGGGATTACAGGCTGAGCCACCAAGCCCAGCCATTATTCATATTTAATATTCAACAAATATTAGTGACTTGATTCTCTTCCCCTTTTCTCACTCTCAGCACCTTATACCTTTAGAGCAGAGGTCCTCAAACTTTTAAAACAGGGGGCCAGTTCACTGTCCCTCAGACCGTTGGAGGGGCGGACTATAGTTAAAAAAAAAAAAAACTATGAACAAATTCCTTTTTTT